>NC_140994.1:55127958-55242066 GCF_052327205.1 Somniosus microcephalus | reverse complement strand
CCTCCTACCTCTTCCCCCTCCCCCTCCTACCTCTTGCCCCCCCTCCCCCTCCTACCTCTTCCCCCCCTCCCCCTCCTACCTCTCTTCCCCCCTCCCCCTCCTACCTCTCTTCCCCCCCCTCCCCCTCCTACCTCTCTTCCCCCCTCCCCCTCCTACCTCTCTTCCCCCCCTCCCCCTCCTACCTCTCTTCCCCCCTCCCACCTCTCTTCCCCCCTCCCCCTCCTACCTCTCTTCCCCCCCTCCCCCTCCTACCTCTTCCCCCCTCCCCCTCCTACCTCTTCCCCCCTCCCCTCCTACCTCTTCCCCCCTCCCCCTCCTACCTCTTCCCCCCTCCCCCTCCTACCTCTTCCCCCCTCCCCCTCCTACCGCTCTTCCCCCCACCTCTCTCCCCCCCCTACCTCTTCCCCCCCACCTCTCTTCCCCCCCTCCCCCTCCTACCTCTCTTCCCCCCCTCCTACCTCTCTTCCCCCCCTACCTCTCTTCCCCCCCACCCCTCCTACCTCTTCCCCCTCCCCCTCCTACCTCTTCCCCCTCCCCCTCCTACCTCTTCCCCCTCCCCCCTCCTACCTCTCTTCACCCCCTCCTACCTCTCTTCCCCCCCTCCTACCTCTCTTCCCCCCCCTCCTCCTACCTCTTCCCCCCTCCCCCTCCCTCCTCCTACCTCTTCCCCCTCCCCCCTCCTACCTCTTCCCCCCTCCCCGTCCTACCTCTTCCCCCTCCCCCTCCTACCTCTTCCCCCCTCCCCCTCCTACCTCTTCCCCCCTCCTCCTCCCCCTCCTACCTCTTCCCCCCTCCCCCTCCTACCTCTCTTCCCCCTCCTACCTCTCTTCCCCCCCTACCTCTCTTCCCCCCTCCCCCTCCTACCTCTCTTCCCCACTCCCTCCTTCCCCCCTCCCTCCTTCCCCCTCCTTCCCCCCTCCCCTCCCCTCCTCCCCCCTCCCATCCCTCTTCCCCCCTTCCCTCCCTCTTCCCCCCCTCCCCTCCCTCTTCCCCCCTCCCCTCCCTCTTCCCCCTCCTCCACTCCCTCGTCCCCCCTCCTCCCCTCCCTCTTCCCCTCCTCCTCTCCCTCTTCCCCCCTCCTCTCCCTCTTCCACCCCTCCCCTCCCTCTTCCCCCCTCCTCCTCCCTCTTCCCCCCTCCCCCTCCTTCTTCCCCCTCCCCTCCCTCTTCCCCCCCTCCTCCCCTCCCTCCTCTCCCTCTTCCCCCCTCCTCCTCCCTCTTCCCCCCCTCCCCCTCTCCTCCCTCTCTTCCCCCCTCCCCCTCTCCTCCCTCTCCCCACCTCCCTACCCCCTTCCTCCCTCTCCCCCTCCTCCCCCGCTCCTCCCCTCCTCCCCTCCTCCCCCTCTCTCTCCCCCCTCCTCCCCCCTCTCTCTCCCCCCCTCCTCCTCCTCTCTCTCCCCTCTCCCCCCCTCTCTCCCCCCTCTCCCCCCCTCTCTCTCCCCCCTCTCCCCCCCTCTCTCTCCCCCCTCTCCCTCTCCCCTGCCCGAGCCCTCATCCCCCGCTCCAATCCCTCTTTCCGCCCCGGGGCCCGGGCCTCGGCACCTGGATGAACGCGTTCCCCTGATGCCGTTGGCCGAGGCAAACACCCGCAAAGACATGGCCCAGCCGAGTCCAGCGCCCCGGTCAGCTCGAGGTCCACAGCCGTTGTTCGGCCGCAAGCCACAAAGCACCCGAGCCCAGCGCCGGCGATGGCTCCACGGAGCTCCGTGCCGCCCCACGCACTGACATGGCCCCGCCCTCCCGAGCTGGCTTGAAGAGCGCCGATTGCGGCTGTGAGAGACGGCCGGCGGGCCCGGTTGCCGGGGTAACCCTTCCCGCTCTCCAAGCGCCGCCCGAGATCTGCACTCCCGAGAGCCCCGCCCCCACCGCCCGAGCCGAGCGGGGAACAGAGAGACACGCCGCGTCTCAGCTGCTCCTGCTGCGCGCGCACCCTTTACTAAGGTAGCGGTGCTCGGCTGAGGCCCGCCCCTCCATAGCCTTCACAAAGATGCCGGCGATCGGGGGCCGCTTGTTGACTGGGGCCGGGAGGTGCCTAGCTCGGGCGTGGGTGCGGAGGAGAGGCCGAGGCTTCGAGGCCTACCTGGAAAAATGGGGAAAGGTAGGAAAATTAATGAGATTAGATAAAAGATTTAGAAAGTAATTAACTTTTTTTAAAAAAAGATGTGTTTTAAAAGCAACGTTTTTTTGAAAGACGCAGAAAGCGGGAAAAAGAAAGGAAAAGTTTGGAATCAAGATGGCGGCGACTCACCTCGGTTCAGAACGATAAGGCCCGCCCACACACGCACCGATTGGTCGACCGTCAGGTCACCAAAGCGTAGGATTGGTCAATCGTCCCCTCACTCGACCGTAGGAGGGCCCGGCCGCACGCGCCAGGAACCCGGCGTACGATTGGTCGGCCTCGAGGTCACTCTATCGCTAATGAGTGGATAATGAGATGCTAATGAGCGGAATGTTGAACGTTTTTTGGATACCGCGGGCGCGATTTTTGTCCGGCCGAAACGTAAATACGCTTACGACCGTTTCGGAACGGTAAGCTTTCTTTCGACGAAACGCACACGTAGGTACGCTCTGTAACTTTTGAGCGCATAGCCGGACAGATGCACACGTGAGGACAGACAGACAGACAGATAGACAGACAGATAGACAGACAGATAGACAGACAGACAGACAGACAGACAGATCGATCCGTTTATATATATATAGATAGATAGATAGATAGATAGATAGATAGATAGATAGATAGATATATATAGATAGATACATGGTGTGCGGTAATCAAAATTTACATTTTTTCCTGACAAAATACTGCATCTATTAACATTTTAAGCATGCTACCTCCCTGTACTCTGTAAACTGCCCGCATTTTAAATCTCAGCTATTTGAAACCATACTAAAGACAGAAATTCCTCCTTTTGTAACAGTTACCTGTACGTCGATGATTATTTGTACCTGAAAACCTGTGGGAGTTGCGCAGGAATATTGAAGGTAAAATTATACAATGGGTCAAAAATTGCTGAAAAAGTAACGGTGTCTGAACAATGCACGAGGAAGAGATACCCCATGAATTGCAAATCTCCATAAGTTGCTGGCCAATTTGCACTGCTCTGCCATTAACTTTATGAAAACGACATCTCACCCTTAACCTCCTGTGATTTTCATGATGTTTTACATTTGCACAATTAATTGCGCATTAAACTCATCACAGAAAGTTAAGTCTAGTAATTATCAATGTAAGTACCAAGTACCTTTTTAACGATGTGATAATTGTCAATAACTGCCAATCAACCTCTCTTGCCCACAAAGTAAACAATTGTAAGTGTGGAGTCTCATTCCTTCAGGTTTTAATTGTTTTCGGAGATTTTAAAAATGTCAGATTTAAAATGTAAGCATTTTTTTCTTAATTTTCCTTTCTGTCTCTTTTTTTATCTCTCTCTTAATCCAATTTTGCTTTCCCTCTCTTTATTTCTTTTTCTGTACCTGATTCGACATTGAACTCACCCACTCTAACTCACCATCCTCCTCAATCCTTCCTCTGGTTATTTCTCAATCCTTTGATCTCATTGGTTAAGGAGAAACACTTTGTCCCATTGTTCACCGAGGTCCCACATGCTCTGTTGCCTTCGCCGTACCGTTAGCTGCTTGCACTTCCAGCAACTTTGTGGACAAAAATTTTAAAACCTAAACATGCAATTGTAAGTCTAACTAATGAGGCATGCCACGAGATGCCCCGCCCCACAAAATCCGGCCTAGTATTTGTTTTACTATGTACTGTAAGTTGAGGCAGGACAATGGTTATAAAAACTAAATTCCCAATTTGTGTAAAATACATTTTAAACACCAGGGCCTAGAAATTCAGTGGCGTTTGCGCCCACTTAGCGCCTGAGGAGGTGTTTTGCGCCGGAAGTGTTGTTGCGCCTGAAATTCAGTTCTGGGCAAAATTCGGCGTTAGCCGGTAGCGCTGTGCCGGCACCGATGACGTCATCGGTGTGCGCAGCGCCCCGGTTCCAACGCGATGCCGGCCCGACGCCCAAATTCAGTTGCGGCCGCCTCGCCCGTAGCGGCCGCAAAGAGCGTTTGTAAAACGGGGCCTTGCAGCTCCGAGAGGCCGGGGCGTAAAGGTGGAGGTGCGGCCGGCCGCTTTCCCGGCGGCCGCCTGGCCGGACCTTCCTCCCCGGACTCCCACACCACCACCCCCGCGGCATTGGTCTCTGACCCCCGCGAGCCCTGCACTTCTCCGTGGTGCCGGGCTCATTTGCCGGGGGAATCCAGCGGCGATCTCACGGCTGCAGGCAGCTCCTCCTTAAGAGAAGGAGGAGGCCTGCAGTACCCCAGCCTGCCACACCGCACCGGGTGGCGCTGCGGTAGCTGGACACCTGAAATTGACTTTCAGCGCCCCAAGCGGAGGCGGTCAAACCCTGCAATAGCGCCCGCCTCCGTCTTGGGGCGCTGCAACTGAATTTCAGGCGGGCGCTACGGGAATCCGGGCGCAGCGCAAACTTTCGGGCGCTAAACACCAGGCGCGGCGATAGGGAATTTCTAGGCCCAGGTCATAATAGCCCTGAATTTCCAACCAGAGGCTTCCTGCGTGCGGATGCCTCCGATTGGGAAAGATCTACGCACTTACCTGCTGGCTCCGTAGGTCCTGACACTTCCGATCCTGGGCCTCTCTCGGTGCGCACGTGCAGAAGCCCAGGTATCCCAGGGGCGTAGGCGGTTCACAAGCGTCACTGGGATCACGTGGGCCATCGGGAACCAATCAAAGAAGCGAATCCCCCTGCACACTTTTGACAGGTCTCTCTGCATATACCTGTCAAAAGTATGAATGGGGATCACTTACAAAACAGTTAAACATTAAATATATTTTTTAAAAATCATATGTATTTAAAATTAGTTAAAATTACATTAAATTAAATATTTTAAACAAAAATTTAATTTTTTGAAAAAAATTACTAAAGTTTTTATGGGGCTAAAAATAAACTTACCTTTTTTAAAAGTATTTTAAAATTATAAATGAGTGGAAATTTTTTTTTTTTTTTTAAACTCTTAGGCCTAGAAATTCAGTTGTTAGCACCAGCCGCTAGCGCCTTTAGAGGGCAAGAAGTGGGGCGCGAAGCGGCTAGCGAACTTCAGTCAAGATTTAGCGGCGGCGCAAAACCGCAGCGCCCGCTCAGCTGCGCGCGCAGATCCTGACGTCATTTCATGGTGCAACGCCCTTGGTGCGTCCCGAACCGGAACTTCGGTGGCACCCCCCTTCTTTGCGCCTGGCACTCCCAGCGACTGGTAGAGGGGAACGGTTCCCAGTCGCTGCGAGGCGCGGGGGGTGCTATTTAAAGGGGACTCCTCCTGCATTATAAGTGGCAGCGATTTTGTGCCAATCCTTCTGTTTGAGAGACAGATATTTGGAGAGAGACAAAGGGAGAGAGCTTTCTGCTTTGACTCAGCACTCGCACAGGTACTTCTGGCTTCAGGCCAGAGCTTTGCACTTGGATTTAACTTTCAGTGCCATAGCCTAGAGTCACCACATATAATGGAGGCTGCAATGGGTGGAAACGTTGGCTTTCTGCATTGCATTCAAAGGGCTCAGAGACGCCATGAGAGAGTGCCAATCATGGCCAGACGGAGAAGGGCCAACAGGCGTCGGCACAGGAGGCCTTACCCACCCAGGGTATACCGCCAGCAGTTCTCATATCTGAACATGTCTGAGGAGCAGTGTGTTCGGAGGCTGCGATTCAGAAGGGAGGTGGTCACTGAGATCTGCCACCTGCTTCGCAGAGATCTGCAGCCACAGCTGAGGAGCAGGACGTCGCTGTCGGTGGCAGTGAAGGTGACGGTGGCTCTCAAGTTCTATGCCACTGGCTCCTTCCAATCCGTTACTGGGAACATTGCCAACATCTCCCAGTTCGCGGTACATTGCTGCATCCGCCAGGTGACCAATGCCCTTTTCAGAAGGAGACGTCAGTACATCTCCTTCCCCATGACCCTGGACAAGCAGCAAGAGCGTGCAATGAGATTTGGAAGAATAGCGGGCTTCCCCATGGTCCTGGGCGTTGAACTGTTGAACCAGCAGTGATCAGGCCTTGCTTCGGGGCTGCAGTGTGCAGGGCGTTGCAGCCAAACAAATCGACCCTCCCCCTTTAAGAGCTGACCGGCGCCAGCGTGTCTGCCTTCAATCAGCAACTTGCCGCACCTGCGCTGTGCTCGCCCTCGGTGTTAGCGCCTCGGCTCGCCGGCTTAGTGCCTTATGATAGTCGTGCATCGCCTGCTTTAGCGCAGCAGCAACCTCTTGGGGCGAAGCAACTCAATTTCGGCGAAGGTGGCGCTAAGTTGTGCCGGGCGCTAAATTTAGCGAACGCCCGGCTGTAGCGCCCCAAACGTGGCGATACTGAATTTCTAGGCCTTATGCTTTTACCAGGCATAAGATTTTTAAAGGTTTTCAGCGGGTGGAGGTTGTGCAGAAAGCGTAACTCTCCACCCGCAGGGGCCCTTCTTCTGGGCAGGCGGATGACCTAGAATCATAGAATCATAGAAAGTTACAGCACAGAAGGAGGCCATTTCGGCCCATCGTGTCTGCGCCGGCCAACAAAGAGCTATCCAGCCTAATCCCACTTCCCAGCTCTTGGTCCGTAGCCCTGCAGGTTAGAGCATCCCAAGTGCACATCCAAGTACTTTTTAAATGTGGTTAGGGTTCCTGCCTCTACCACCCTTTCAGGCAGTGAGTTTCAGACCCCCACAACCCTCTGGGTGAAGAAATTTCCCCTCAAATCCCCTCTAAACCTTCCAACAATTACTTTAAATCTGTGCCCCCTGGTTTTTGACCCCTCTGCTAAGGGAAATAGGTCCTTTCTATCCACTTTATCTTTGCCCCTCATAATTTTATACACCTCAATAAGGTCTCCCCTCAGCCTCTTCTGTTCCAAGGAAAACAGACCCAGCCTATCCAGTCTTTCCTCATAGCTAAGATTCTCTACTCCCAGCAACACCCATGTAAATCTCCTCTGTACCCTCTCTAGTGCAATCACATCTTTCCTGTAATGTGTTGACCAGAACTGCACGCAGTACTCTAGCTGAGGCCTAACTAGCGTTTTATACAGTTGAAGCATAACCCCCCTGCTCTTGTATTCTATGCCACGGCTAATAAAGGCAAGCATTCTGTATGCCTTCTTAACCACCTTATCTACTTGGTCTGCTACCTTCAGGGATCTGTGGACATGTACTCTAAGGTCCCTTTGTTCCTCTACACTACTCAGTGTCCTACCATGTAATGTGTATTCCCTTTCCTTGTTGGCCCTCCCCAAATGCATTATCTCACACTTCTCTGGATTGAATTCCATTTGCCACTGTTCTGCCCACCTGACCAATTTATTGATATCTTCCTGCAGTCTACAGCTTCCTTCTTCAGTATCAACCACACCGCCGATTTTAGTATCATCTGCAAACTTCTTAATCATACCCTGTATATTCAAGTCTAGATCATTGATATATACAACAAAAAGCAAGGGACCTAGTACTGAGCCCTGCGGAACCCCACTGGAAACAGCCTTCCAGTCACAAAAACACCCATCAACCATTACCCTCTGCTTCCTGTCTCCGAGTCAGTTTTAAATCCAACTTGACACTTTTCCCTGGATCCCATGGGCTTTTAACTTCATGACCAGTCTGCCATGTGGAACCTTATCAAAAGCCTTGCTAAAGTCCATATAAACTACATCACACCCACTACCCTCATCTACCCTCCTTGTTACCTCCTCAAAAAATTCAGTCAAGTTTGTCAGATACCATCTTCCCTTAACAAATCCGTGCTGACTATCCTTGATTAATCCGTGTCTTTCTAAATGAAGATTTATCCTGTCCTTCAGAATTCTTTCCAATAATTTTCCCACCACCGAGGTTAGGCTGACTGGCCTGCAATTACTCGATCTATCCTTTTTTCCCTTTTTAAACAAGTGTACCACATTAGCAATCCTCCAGTCCTCAGGCATCACACCTGAAGCCAGAGAGGATTGAAAATGATGGTCAGGGCCTCTGCTATTTCCTCTTTTACTTTGCTTAACAGCCTGGGATACATTTCATCCGGGCCTGGGGATTTATCCACTTTTAAAGCTGCTAAACCCCTCAATACTTCTTCTCTCACTATGTTTATTTCATCTAATATTTCACACTCCTCCCCGCTGATAGCAATGTCTGCTTTGCCCCTCTCCTTTGTGAAAACAGACAAAGTATTCTTTAAGAACCCTACTGACGTCTCCCACCTCCACACAGATTGCCCTCATGATCTCTAATAGGTCCTACCCTTTCTTTAATTACCCTCTTGCTCTTAATGGCCCAGAAATTCGGGTCGGGGGCTTCCCGCGGGTGCAAGCCCCTGACCTGCACTTACCTTGCGCGCCGGCAGTTGAGCTGTAGGGCCCCGTGGAATTCCGATCCGGGGCCTGGCCCAGCTGCCGGTGCGCAGTGCTTGAGTGTCCCAGGGGTGCAGTTAGTTCATAAGAACATAAGAACATAAGAAATAGGAGCAGGAGTAGGCCAATCGGCCCCTCGAGCCTGCTCCGCCATTCAATAAGATCATGGCTGATCTGATCCTAACCGCCAATCCACTATCACAGAACCATCTCCTGAATCTAACAGAATTAGACACATGAAATAGGAGCAGGATCAGGCTACACGGCCCCTGGGCCCGCTCCACTACCCACAGGGCCATGACCGATCCGAACCTAGACTCATGTCCAAATTCCTGCCCGCTCCCCGTAACCCTTAATTCCCTTTACTTCTAGGAAACTGTCTATTTCTGTTTTAAATTTATGTAATGATGTAGCTTCTACAGCTTTTTGGGGCAGCATATTCCATGGACCTACCACCCTCTGAGTGAAGTAGTTCCTCCTCATCTCAGTTTTGAAAGAGCAGCCCCTTATTCTAAGACTATGCCCCCTAGTTCTAGTTTCACCCATCATCGGGAACATCTACCCCGCATCCACCCGATCCAACCCCTTCACAATCTTATATGTTTCAATAAGATCGCCTCTCATTCTTCTGAACTCCAATGAGTAGAGTCCCAATCTACTCAACCTCTCCTCATATGTCCATCCCCTCATCCCCGGGATTAACCGAGTGAACCTTCTTTGTACTGACTCGAGAGCAAGTATGTCCTTTCTTAAGTATGGACACCAAAACTGTACGCAGTATTCCAGGTGCGCTCTCACCAATACCTTGTACAACTGAAGCAATACCTCCCTATTTTTATATTCTATCCCCCTAGCAATGAAAGCCAACATTCCATTGGCCTTCTTAATAACTTGCTGCACCTGCATACTAACCTTTTGAGTTTCGTGCACCAGGACCCCCAGATCCCTTTGTACTTCAGTACTTTCCAGTTTCTTGCCATTAAGATAATAACTTGCTCTACAATTTTTCCTGCCAAAGTGCATAACCTCACACTTTCCAGCATTGTATTCCATCTGCCAAATCTCTGCCCGCTTACTTAGCCTGTCGATGTCCCCTTGCAGGTTTTTTATGTCCTCCTCACTCACTACTTTCCCTTCCATCTTAGTATCATCTGCAAGCTTTGATATGTTACACTCGGTCCCTTCCTCCAAATCATTAATATAGATTGTAAAGAGTTGGGGACCCAGCACTGACCCCTGCGGAACACCACTAGTTACTGATTGCCATTCCGATAATTCTGTTAGATAGCCAATCCTCTATCCATGCCAGAATATTACCCCCAATCCCGTGATTTTTTATCTTAAGCAATAATCTTTTGTGTGGCACCTTGTCAAATGCCTTTTGGAAGTCTAAATACACTACGTCCACTGGTTCCCCTTTATCCACCCTATACGTTACTTCCTCAAAGAACTCCAGCAAATTTGTCAAACATGACTTCCCCTTCATAAAACCATGCTGACTTTGTCCTATTAAATTCTGATTATCCAAATGTCCTGTTACTGTCTCCTTAATAATGGACTCCAAAATTTTACCTACCACAGATGTTAGGCTAACCAGTCTATAGTTTCCAACCTTCTGTCTACTGCCCTTTTTAAATAAGGGTGTTACATTAGCAGTTTTCCAGTCTGCTGGGACCTTTGCCGAATCCAGGGAGTTTTGGAAAATTATTACCAATGCATCCACAAACCCTACCGCCACTTCCCTCAAGACCCTAGGATGTAAGCCATCAGGTCCAGGTGATTTATCCTCCTTGAGTCCCATTATTTTACCGAGTACCACTTCCTTAGTGATTTTGATCGTGTTTAGCTCCTCCCGCCCTTTAGCCCCCTGTTTGTCCAGTGTTGGGATATTCTTAGTGTCTTCTACTGTAAAGACTGATGTAAAATATTCATTCAGTGTTTTTGCCATCTCCATATTTCCCACCATTAATTTCCCGGTCTCATCCTCTAAGGGACCAACATTTACTTTAGCCACCCTTTTTCTTTTTATATAACTATAAAAACTCTTACTGTCTGTTTTTATATTTTTTGCTAATTTACTTTCATAATCTATCTTCCCTTTCTTAATCAATCTTTTTGTTATTTTTTGCTGTCTTTTAAAGTTTTCCCAATCCTCTATCCTCCCACTAGATTTGGCTACCTTATATGCCCTTGTTTTTAGTCGAATACTATCCTTAATTTCTTTACTTAGCCACGGATGGCTGTCTTTTCTTTTACACCCTTTTCTTCTCAGTGGAATATATTTTTTTTGGAAGTTATAAAATAACTCCTTAAATGTACACCACTGATCATGTATCGTCTTACCCTTTAATCTATTTTCCCAATCCACTCTACTCAATTCCGCTCTCATACCTTCACAGTCTCCTTTATTCAAGCTTAGCACGCTTGTTTGAGATCCAACCTTCTCACCCTCTAATTGAATATGGAATTCAACCATGTTATGGTCACTCATTCCAAGGGGATCCTTTACTAGGACATTTTTAATTAATCCCATCTCGTTACACAGGACCAGATCTAAGGTTGCTTGCCCCCTGGTCGGTTCAGTTACATACTGCTCAAGAAACCCATCCCTAATACACTCAATGCATCCCCTGGGATCACGTGGGCCATGGGCAGCCAATCGGAGGAGGGAAAAGCCCATTCATAAGTCTTGACAGGAAGACCTGTCAAGACTTATAAATACTACGGCCCCAAAATAGCAGCAAAGCTTCAAATACATTTTTTTTTAAATCACACTTTTTAAATAAACTATAAATTACATTAAATAACTATTTTAAACAATAATTTAAATTTTTGAAAAAAATAATTTTATATTCTAACGGGGCTAAAAATAAACTTACCTTGCTTTAAAGTATTTAAAAATAATAAACCTGTGGAAAAAATGATTTAATTTTAATTAATTGACCATTTATCTTGTAAAAAGCAGGCCTTATGCCTGCTTTTTACATTTCTAAATTCTAAAGACTTACCCTCCTGGGAAAACCTGTAAAAAAAATGTAAGTTCAAAGCGCACGCGCAGACTCCCCCATGCACGCGTTCGACCTCTGAACCCCTTCGTTCAGAGGAACGGAAGTGCCGGTTTCCTGCGCATGCGCAGTTCATGCAGGAAACCGGCACTTCCATTGGGCCCACGTGTGAGTACCCCGTGCGTACTCACTCGTGGAGACCCGAATTTCTGGGCCAATATATTTATAAAACATCTTTGGGTTTTCCTTGATTTTACTTGCCAAGAATTTTTCATGCTCTCTCTTTGCTTTCCTAATATCCTTTTTAATTGCACCCCTGCACTTTCTGTTCTCCTCTAAAGATTCTGGAGTATTTCGCCCTTAGTACCTGTCATACGCCTCCCTTTTTTTCTTTATCCTACCCTGTATGTCCCTAGACATCCAGGGGGCTCTAGATTTGTTAATCCCACCTTTTTTCTTTAAGGGCACATATTTGGTCTGAACCCTCCGGATCTCCTCCTTGAATGCCTCCCACTGCTCTGACACTGATTTACCTTCAAGTAACTGTTTCCAGTCCACTTTGGCTAAATCCCCTCTGAGCTTAGCAAAATTTGCTTTTCCCCAATTTAGAATTTTTATTCCTGGTCTATCCTTGTAAATTTCCACAACTACCTTAAATCTAACAGAATTATGGTCACTGGCACCAAAATGCTCCCCCACTGATACGCCTTCTACCTGCCCAGCTTCATTCCCTAAAACTAAGTCCAGAACTGCCCCCTCCCTTGTTGGGCTTGCTACATACTGGCTAAAAAAGTTCTCCTGGATGCATTTTAGGAATTCCGCACCCTCTATACCCTTCACACTAATTTTATCTCAGTTAATATTGGGGTCGTTGAAATCCCCTACTATTACTGCCCTATAGTTTTTGCACTTCTCAGAAATTTGTCTACATATTTGTTCTTCTATCTCCCTCTCACTGTTTGGGGGTCTATAGTACACTCCCAGCAGTGTGATCGCCAATTTTCTGTTTTACAATTCGACCCATATGGCCTTGTTTGATGATACCTCCAACATATCATCCCTCCTCACAGCTGTAATAGTTTCTTTAATCAATACCGCGACCCCCACTCCCTTTTTACCTCCCTCTCTATCCTGTCTGAAAATCCTGTAACCAGGAATGTTGAGCTGCCATACCTGCCCCTTTTTCAGCCACATCTCTATAATATCATAGTCCCAAGTATCTACCTGTGCCCTCAGCTCATCTGCCTTGTTCGCTATACTCCTTGCATTGAAGCATATACCATTTAGTACAGGCAAACCTCCTTGTTGACTAATATCTAGCCCTTGATTCCTCTGTCCTTCCAATTTACTTTCTATGTTTTTGTTTTCCAATTCCAGTTTTTCTTCCCTACCTATTGACTCTATAGTTAGGTTCCCATCCCCCTGCCAAGCTAGTTTAAATCCTCCCCAACAGCACTAGCAAACCCTCCCGCAAGGATATTGGTCCCGTTCCCATTGAGGTGCAACCCGTCTGGCTTGCAGAGGTCCCAACTCCCCCAGAAACAGTTCCAATTCCTTAGGAATCTAAAGCCCTCCCTCCTACACCATCTCTCCAGCCATGCATTCATCTGCTCTATCTTCCTATTTCTGTACTCACTAGCATGTGGAACTGGTAGTAATCCGGAGATTACTACCTTTGAGGTCCTGCTTTTTAACCTCTTTCCTAGCTCCCTAAACTCTGCCTGCAGGACCTCATCCCTCTCCCTACCTATGTCGTACGTACTGATATGGACCACAACCTCTGGCTGTTCACCCTCCCCCCTCAGAATGCCCTGCAGCTGTTCAATGACATCCTTGACCCTGGAATCAGGGAGGCATCAAACCATCCTAGAGTCACATCTGCAGCCACAGAAATGCCTGTCTGCTCCCCTAACTATGGAATACCCTATCACTATTGCTCTCCCTCTCCTCTTCACAACCCCCGCCCCCCCACCGCCTGTGCAGCTGAGCCTTCCATAGTGCTGTGAATTTGGCACTGGCTGCACTCCCCAAAGGAACCATCGCTCTCGCCAGTACTCAGCACCGAATACTGGTTGGTGAGCAAGATTGGCTCAGGGGACTCCTGCACTACCTGCCTGGTCATCCTCTTCTGTCTGACGGTCACCCATTCCCTCTCTGCCTGCACACTCTTAAGCTGCGGGGTGACCACCTCCCAAAACGTGCTATCCATGTAGCTCTCAGCCTCACGGATGCACTGCAGTGACTGCAGCCGCCGCTCAAGCTCCATAACCCGGTGCTCGAGCTGCTGTAGCTGGCGACACTTCCCGCACATGTGGTCATCCAGGCCACGGGAGGTGTTCATGACTTCCCACATGGCACAGGATGTGCATTCCACGGGTGTGAGCTGCCCTGCCATACCTCTAATTAGCAGACTATTTACTAACCTAGCTGGAATAAACTTAAAACTTTAAGAAAGCCAAGTAATAACACTTACCAGATACTCACCAATCAGCTCCCTCTTTTTGAACATTTAGTTTTTAATCCTGGCTCTTAATTTAAACCAATGCCCAAGATAAAGAGAGAAATACTAACCAACCAATCACGTCCCTGCTTTCCTGTGATGTCACTCCTTGTTTTTCTTGTCACGTCCGCTGCCTCCGCAGGTTTTAGTGCATGTGCTTTGCATGCCTGAAACCGGTGCTTGTGAGGCCCCTACGGGTGCGTACACACCTCGTACACACCCATGGGGGTCAGAATATCCAGCCCATTATATTTAAGCCCATTGTAGGTGTTGAATCCGTGATTCTTAAAGTATGATGTTTTCCAATAACTACACGGAGGCTGTAACTTAACAATCAACAGGTGTTTACTGGAGGAGGGTCGTCTAAATCTGACTGAATCTACAAATGGACTATTTCAGTTTAATGTGCATGTTAAAGTGTTAATTGTTATTTGAACATTATGGGTACTGCTAATCTAAAAGGGGAGGAATTGTCGGCTTCTCATTGCTGTGCTGGAATTGTTTATCCTCAACATTTCTTCGCACATTTGGTCTAAGCAAATCCAGACGAGATCTCAACCTTCGGTTAAAGAACATCGTGGCCGGGGTCAGGTTCGTAACTGCATGTGTCGCATTTCTGTAGGCTAACAGGAAATTGTCCACCTTATGCTGTAGTGGAATTTCATCATCGCACATGGCCTTTATCGCCTTTTTAAAGATTTGTACGAACCTCTCAGCCAATCCATTTCTGGCTGGATGATACGGGGCGGATGTGTAATGCCTTACCCCATTCCTTCTCATAAATTTCCGAAACTCTTCGGACACAAACTGTGGTCCATTATCAGAGCAAATCTGCACTGGCAAGCCGTTCCTGGCAAATATGGTCCGTAGGACTGCAATCATTTTCTCTGTAGTGGTTGAGGACATTTTGATCACCTCAGGCCATTTCGAGTGAGCATCCACTGCTATTAAGAACATTGAGTCCATGAATGGACCAGCAAAATCAATATGCACCCGTTGCCATGGAGAGGAGGGCCACTCCCATGGGTGTAGAGGGGCATGTGGTGGTGCATTTTGGACCTTCTGGCATCCTGAGCAGCTCTTGGTTAGGTCCTCGATTTGTTGATTGATCCCCGGCCACCACACATAAGCCCTAGCAAGGCTTTTCATTTTCACCCTTCCCAGATGACCTTCGTGAAGCTCATTGAGCACTCTCTCCCTTAACTTGGGTGGAATTACCACTCGGGATCCACACATCACTGTCCCCTGACATACTGACAGCTGTTGTCTTCTGGATGAGAATGCTGGCACAGTGAGTCGCCATGTGTTGGCCATCCCCTCACCGTCAAATCATATACCCGAGACAGTGTCGGATCATTGCGGGTCTCCTTCTCTATATCCGCGTTAGTTACTGGCAATCGTTCAATTATTGACGAATAAAATATCTCGATAGGGTCCACTGCTGGTGCTTCCTCCACAGTAGGCAGTGGCAGGCGTGATAGCCCATCAGCGTTTCCATGCTGTTTCGTGCCTTTATATTCTATTTAATATTGGTTCACCCCTAGAAAAAGGGACCATCTTTGTAACCGTTGTGCAGTCATCACCGGAACGCCCTTCTTTGGATTGAAGATGGAGACAAGTGGTTGGTGGTGAGTCAGCAAGGTGAACTTCTGCCCGTGCAGATAGTGGTTGAATTTTTTTACTCCCCATACTAGGCTGAGGGCCTGCCTGTCAATCTGGGCGTAGTTGCGCTCAGCTGAGGTTAGTGACCGAGACGCAAAGGCTACTGGCCTCTCCAAAGCGTCTGGGAATTTGTGCGACAGCACCGCTCCAATACCATAGGGTGATGCATCACATGCCAACCGAATTGGTAGTGCTGGGTTGAAATGGGCCAACACCTCTTTTGATGTGATCAATTCTTTGCACTTCTGGAAAGCTCGTTTAAATTCGTCATTCCACTTCCATGGTACCCCCGTTTACAGTAGGGTGTTCAGTGGGTGTAATACTGTAGACAAATTTGGTAAGAACTTATGGTAGTAGTTTACCAGCCCGAGGAACGACCTCAGTTGTGACACATTTTCCGGTGCTGGAGCCTTGACTACTGCCTCAATCTTTTCAGGGGACTTATGTAACCCCTCTTCATCAATAACGTGGCCACAATATGAGATCTGCTTCTGGAAAAACTCGCACTTGTGGCGATTTGCTCGTAGCCCATATTCCTTTAATCTAGTGAGCACCTTCTCCAGGTTGGCGAGGTGATCACTGTCATTTTTGCCCATGACCAGGACGTCGTCCAAATAACACTGGGTCCCTGGAATCCCTTGCAGGCCTTGATCCATTGCCCTTTGCCAAATAGCCGGAGCCGATGCTACCCCGAACACCAGCTGGTTGTATTGGTAGAGACCTTTATGAGTGTTGATTGTGAGGTATTGTTTTGAGGCTTCTTCTACCTCCATTTGCAAGTACGCCTGGGCCAGATCAATTTTGGTGAAGCGTTTACCTCCAGATAGTGAGGCGAAAATATCCTCAATCCGTGGAAGCGGATATTGTACCGTGTGAAGGACTGGGTTCACTGTCACCTTAGAATCCCCACAGATGCGGACCTTCTTTGGTTCCCCAGGCGTATTACTCAACGACCTCTTCATTACAGGAACGACGGGTGTAGCCCACTCACTCCAGTCTACTTTGGACAGTACTCCTGAACGTTCCAACCCTTCCAGCTTTGCTTCGACGGCTGGACGGATCGCATAAGGCACCGGTCTGGCCTTAAAAAACTTTGGGCTTGCATTTTCCTCTATTTTAATCGTTGCTGTTATGCCTTTTAATGTTCCGAGTCCCTCCTGGAACACTTCTTGTGCATCAGTTAGCATTTTTGACAGTCGTCCAGGTGTGACGTCGTCATCCTTTTTGGCCTCAACCTTCAGTGCCTGCATGGAATGCAATCTAATTGTATCTTCCGGGTCCATTCACGTCCTAGTAGTGGTGGTCCTCCATCTGGCAATACATATAGGTCCATTTTAGGTATTTCCTGGCCTTTGTATATTACTTTCACCCTTATTTTTCCTTTGGGGTAGACTTTTTTGCCCCGTGTACGTCTTCAAGACAATCTCTGTAGCTTTCAAGGGTATATGTGAAAATAGCCGCTTGTAGCCCCTTTGGTTTATGACTGTTAGGGCTGATCCTGTGTCCAATTCCATTTTCACTTGTACTCCGTCTATCTTGAGTGTGACCCAGATAGTCTGGTGATCCTCCATTTTGGTTACCTTATGTAGTTTCAGACAACCCAGCTCCTTGCTTCCGGAGTCTGTATCACTTTTCTGTTTGTCTGAACTACTGTCCATCACCTTATGTACCTTTTTGTACTTCTCCTGTGGAGATTTCTTGCTGTTGGTTTTCTTCCCTGACCTGCAGACTCTTGCTATGTGTTCTGCTTTTCCACACTGTCTGCACACTTGGTCCTTGAACCAACAATCCTTCTGGTCGTGTGTTGTTCTGCCGCAGCGATAGCACTTCCCTGCTCCAGATGACATTTCATTGGTGCCATATTCTTGCGGTCTCCGTTGTATCTCTGCAGCGCCCCGTGCGGCTGCTTCGTGTGATACTGCCATGCTGAAAGCCTTGTCCAGCGTAACATCCTTTTCTGATAGAAGCCGTTTCTGGGTTCCTTCACTTTGAAGCCCACACACAAACTTGTCCCTTAACGTATCTGCTAGTCCCACTCCAAACTGGCAGTGTTGCGATAGCTTGCGCAGTTCCGTTAAGTACTCAGCATTACTTTTGTCTTTATGCTGGTTCCTTTTGTGGAACTTAAATCTTTCTGCTATCAGCAGCGGCGTGGGGTTTAAGTGGTCCTGTAGGATTTCCAGTATGCTTTCGAAATTCTTATCCACGGGCTTATCTGGGGTTATTAGGTTTCGCAGTAAGCCATAAGTTTTTGCACCCATGGAATTTAACAAAACCAGTGCTTTCCTTGCATCTGGCACTTCATTCGCCCTGCAGTACACCTCCATGCGTTCCACATATGTCGCCCAATCTTCGACTTCATTGTCGAACGCAGTGATGCCGCCACTCTTCGGCATCCCTGGGTGTGATTTAACTATCTAAAATGGCGTCTCCCATGCTCTCCCTTCTTCTCCGCTGGCACAAAATGGCGTCTCCCGCGCTTTCCTTTCTTCCCGCACTCGCCCTTCTTCTCCGCTGCGGCTTCTAAAAATGGCGTCTCCCGCGCTCTCACTTCTTCTCCGCGGCTCAATGGCGTTTCCCGCGCTCTCCCTTCTTCTCCCCGCAGACGCTGTTCAGCCCTTGAGCCCTGGCTGTGCTCTGCGAGTTCTCCTGTGCGCCTTTCCCGTTGCCGCCGCTCGGTCCTGAACCCGGCTGCTGCTTTACCCTCTCTCTGTTTTGTTTTTCCTCGACGCTGCTCGGTTTTGAACCCCCGGCTGCGCCCTGTGCGCTTCACCCTCTCTCTTACCCCGTCGATGCTGCTCGGCTTTTTCTCTGCCGTCGGTCGGCTCCAGCCGCCGCTGTCTGGGAAGGGTCTGCGCTGTACCTGTTGCCAGTCTGTTGCTGGATCGTCGTGGCTGGGGAACCAAGCCCGGCTCTCAACAGCCTCCCCTGCGATGTTCACTCTCTGCCGGATGACTGGGCGGTTGCTCGTGGTCGACGCCCGTGCTTCTGGCCTCGACTTTCTTCCACCGCCCTCCCGGAGCGAATCCTTGAAGGGAAATGCAGAGTTGCAGGTAGATTCGAATCGACCTCATCGCCACTGTTGAATCCGTGATTCTTAAAGTATGATGTTTTCCAATAACTACACGGAGGCTGTAACTTAACAATCAACAGGTGTTTACTGGAGGAGGGTAGTCTAAAGACTAACAGTACAGAGGCATGCTCAAGGCTTATATACAGGTGTGGTCACTGCCGGTACTACAGTATACAGGAGCTGTAAAAGTAGTTCTCTCTTAAAGGTACATACACTACAGTAGGCATAAAATAAGCATTATTTTTGTGCGCTGTGATGAAGGTGGGAAGAGGCTCGTGTGGAGCATAAGAACATAAGAAATAAGAGCAGGAGTAGGCCAGTCAGCCCCTCGAGCCAGCTCCGCCATTCAATAAGATCATGGCTGACCTTCTACCTCAACTCAACTTTCCTGCACCTCCCCATATCCCTTGATTCTCTTAATATCCAAAAATCAATCGATCTCTGTCTTGAACATGCTCAACGACTGAGCATCCACTGCTCTCTGAGGTAGAGAATTCCAAAGATTCACCACTCTTTGTGTGAAGAAATTTCTCCTCATCTCAGTCCTAAATGGCCAACCCCTTATTCTGAGACTGTGACCTCTGGTTCTAGACTCCCTAGCCAGGGAAAACATCCTCCCTGCATCTACTCTGTCAAGCCCTGTACGAATTGTGTATGTTTCAATGAGATCACCTCTCATTCTTCTAAACTCCAGAGAATATAGGCCTAGTCTACTCAATCTCTCCTCATAGGACAATCCCCCCATCCCAGGAATCAGTCTGGTGAACCTTTGTTGCACTCTCTCTACGGCAAGTATATCCTTCCTTAGGTAAGGAGACCAAAACTGTACACAATACTCCAGGTGTTGTCTCATCAGGGCCCTATATAATTGCAGTAAGACATCTTCTTTACCCTTATACTCAATTCCTCTTGTAATAAAGGCCAACATACCATTTGCTTTCCTATTTGCTTGCTTTACCTGCATGTTAACTTTCAGTGATTCGTGTACAAGGACACCCAGGTCCCTCTGAGCACCAACATTTCCCAATCTCTCGCCATTTAAAAAATACTCTGCTTTTCTATTTTTCCTATCAAAGTGGATAACTTCACATTTCTCCACATTATATTCCATTTGCCATGTTCTTGCCCACTCACTTAATCTGTCTATATCTCCTTGAAGCCTCTTTGCATCCTCCTCACAACTTACATTCCCACCTAGCTTTGTATCATCAGAAAACTTGGATATATTACATTTGGTCCCCTCATCCAAATCATTGATATAGATTGTGAATAGCTGAGGCCCAAGCACTGATCCTTGCAGTACCCCACTAGTTACAGTCTGCCAATCCGAAAATGACCCATTTATTCCTACTCTCTGTTTTCTGTCTGTTAACCAATCTTCAATCCATGCTAGTGTATTATCCCCAATCCCATGAGCCCAAATATTGTTCAATAACCTCTTGTGTGGCACATTAACAATGCCTTCTAAAAATCCAAATACATCACATCCACTGGTTCCCCTTTATCTATTCTGCTAGTTAAAACCTCAAAAAACTAACAGATTTGTCAAACATGATTTCCCTTTCACAGGTCCATGTTGACTCTGCCCAATCCTATTATTATTTTCTAAGTGCCCTGTTACCACGTCCTTAATAATAGATTCTAGCATTTTCCCTACTACTGGTGTCAGGCTAACTGGTCTGTAGTTCCCCATTTTCTCTCTCCCTCCTTTCTTAAATAGTGGGGTTACATTTGCTACCTTCCAATCGCGGAAACTGTTGTAGAATCTATGTAATTTTGGAAGATGACGCCCAATGCATCCATTATCTCCATAGACACCTCTTTTAAATCCCTAGGATGTAGGCCATAAGGTCATGGGGATTTATAGGCTTTCAGTCCCATTAATTTCTCCAGTACTTTTTTTTACTAATACTAATTTCTTTCAGTTCCTCATTCTCGCTAGACCCTTGATTCTCCACTATTTCCGAGAGGCTTTTGTGTCTTCTTCTGTGAAGACAGACACAAAGGGCTGGATTTTGTCAATGGGGGCGGGACTGCTGGTTGTCGGGTTCCAGTCCCGCCTCCAACGATGTCCGGCCAACCCACGCTGTTTTCCCTTGATTGACCTTGTTAAGCCCGCCCTGCGACAGAGAACGCAGTGTACAACATTTCATCCGTCAAAATGTTTTGACAAATGAATTGTCAGCGTTTGACAGCTTTGAGAACCTGTCAAACACTGACAATCTCTGTTCTAAGGTGAGCCCTTGTACTGAAGGCGCACCAAACCTCTTTTCCCAGCAGAAATCAGATGGCTGCAGCATCTGAGAATGGAGCAGCCATTCTGTCATCTCTGCCATTGAGATGCGGCACCTCTGGATCCCCAAGGGTTGAAGCCTGCAGGAAGAAGCAAAGGTAAGTAAACTTTTTCTAACACTTTACACTTATCTCTCATACTTACCTCTCCACACTTGCACCCATCACTCACCTCCACAGCAGACTTTTCGATCCCTCGCCCCCAACTGCACACCTCGCTGAGCCTGGCGAGGTACGCAGCCATCGGGAAGCTCGCACTTGTAGGGGTAAAATGGGGATAAGCCTCTTAACTACCTGTTAACTACCTGTTAACAGGCAGTTAATTGGCTGTAATCCCCTTCCCATCTCGAAGAGACGGGTCCCTGTGCGAGTCGAGGACCCGCCTCCTGGGAAGATGGCACGAAGGTGGGTTGGGAGCGGGGTCGGTACCCGCTCCCAGTTTCTGCCATTTTCCCTGCAGTCCCGCCTCCATACCTGCCTCCCCAGGGCTAGCAAAATACCCCCCAAAGTATTTGTTTAATTTCTTTGCTATTTCCTTATACCCCATTATAATTTCTCCTGTCTCAGCCTGTAAGGGACCAACATTTACTTTCTTTTCCTTTTTACATACCTATAGAAGCTTTTACAGTCTGTTTTTATGTCTCTCACTAGTTTACTCTCATTCTATTTTCCCTTTATCAATTTCTTGGTCCTCCTTTGCTGAATTCTAAGGTGGAAAAATTCAGTTGGTTGCGCCTCCAATTAGCACCTTAAGAGGGTGCTAATGGGACGCAAACCAACTAGCGCCCAGGCGCGGCACTGCCCACGCCTCCCGCAAAATTCAGCGGGAGGTTAGTGGTGGCGCTAACCGGTAGCGCCCTGCGGTGCTGCGCCACTGGCGATGACGTCATTGGCATGCACAGCGCCCCGCTCACGCCCCGGCCACGGTCTTCGGGAGCGCCCCCTGACTAACCGCCAGATGCTATGTCCGATGGGGTCAGGGGGGCGTACCTGCAGCCGGGGAGGTACAATTTAAAGGCGAGGTGTGGGGCGGCCATTTTTGTTGCTGGCTGCCTGCCAGCACCTGCCTGCGCTACTGTCCCAGACCTCCTGAAACCCCCCCCCCCCCCCGCTGCGGAGTGCTAGCTGTGCTCTAGGAGCCTGGCACTTCTCTTGAGTGCCGGGCTCTTTTGCCTCCACTCCCGAGCCCCAGGGGCCCAGCTGGGCCCCAGGTCGCGCTGCACAGGGCCCCTCCCCTTTAAGAAGGGGAGGAAGGCCTGCAATACTGCGGCACATCTGCTGCAGCAAATAACGCAGCAATATTGACTCGCAGCGCCCAAAAGGGATGCAGGGCGCTTCCAGTAGCACTCCGCTTCCCCCTTGGGGTGCAACCACTCAAGTTCCAGCGCGGGGGTGCTAATTTTTCTGGGGCGCTAAAAGTAGCGCCCTGGCGAAGTTAGCACCCCAATTGGGGGTGCTACTCAATTTTTAGCCCTAAATTCCCTCCCAATCCTCAGGCTTACTACTCTTTTTGGCAATCTAATACTATCTTTAATTTCTCTTGTTAGCCATGGTTGGACCATTTTTACCATGGTGTTTTTAATTCCTTAAGAGAATGTATATTTCTTGCAAATTATGAATTATTTCTTTAAATGTTTACCATTGCTTTTCCACTGTCATATCTTTTAATCTAGTTTCACAACCTACCTTAGCCAACTCGCCTCTCATACCTACTTAGTTTGCTTTGTTCAGGTTTAGGACCCTAGTTTCGGACTTAATTAAATCACTCTCAAGCTCAACATAAATTTCTATCATATTATGATTACTGCTCCCCAAAGGCTCCTTTACTACAAGGTTATTAATTAACCCTGTCTCATTGCACAGTACTAGATCTAAAATAGCCAAATCCCTCATAGGTTCCTTGACATACTGATCCAGAAAACTATCTTGAATGCATTCCATCAACTCTTCCTCCGCACTATTTCTGCACATTTGGTTTGCCCAGTCTCTATGAAAGTTAAAGTCTCCCATGATTACTGTATTACCCTTGTTACAAGCATCTCTAATTACCTGATTTATACTCTGCCCGATACTACAACCACTGTTAGGGGGCCTATAGACTACTCCCACTAGTGTTTTCTGCCCTTGTTGTTTCTTAGCTCCACCCAAACTGATTCTACATTTTGTTTTTCTGAGCCAAGGTCCTTTCTCTCTACTGTCTTTATTCCCTCCTTTATTATCAGGGCTACCATTCCTCCTTTTCCATTCTGCCTGTCTCTTCTAAAAGTCAAATATCCTGGAATATTTATTTCCCAACCTTGGTCACTCTGCAACCACATCTCTGTAATGGCTATTAAATCAAACCCAATTATTTCTAGTTGCGCTATTAATTCATCTGTTTTGTTGCGAATGCTTTGTGCATTCAGATATAGTAACTTTAGCTTTAACTTTTTTCTATTTTTCCCTGATGTCACTTTAGTCACTAATGCCCTTTTACCTTTATTAATCTTTCTGTCCCTTCCTGACCCACTCTGCTTATCTTTACCTAGATCACTACTCTGCTCTACAGCCTTGACATTTCTCTTACCGGCATAGTCCTTTTGGGTCAAGTGGCCTGTTTCCGTGCAGTAAAATTCTATGTAATTAACTAGATGCAGATTTCTGAATGGGGTGGGGAGGTGGGAATGCTGGGGGGTGGGAGCACAGGCCAACCAACAAACCTGCCTAACAACATCAATTTGAGGCCCAGGCCCTCATTTTCCGCAGTTTTTAACTGCGTGCCAGTCCTATTACTGCCGGCTGGGCTGACTTAAAATTCGCTCAGTTGAATGCTGCCTTGATGTTGAAGGCAGATACTGTAATCTCTCCTCTGGCATTTAGCTCTTGCATCCATGTCTGGCTCAAGGCTGTGTTAACGTCTGGAGCCGAATGGTTCTGGCGGAACCCGAACTGAGCATCGGTGAGCAGCTTATTGGCGAGTAGGTGTTGCTTTATGGCACTGTTGATGAATCCTTCCATTATTTTACTGATGAATGGGAGGAGGCTGATAGGGTTGTAATTGGCTAAGTTACATTTGTCATGTTTTTTGTGGATAGGACAAATATGGGCAACCTTCCACATTGTTGGGTAGATGCCAATGTCATAGCTGTACTGTAACAGCGTGACTAGGGGAGTGACTAGCTCTGGTGCACAGGCCTTCAGCACTTCCATCGGGATGTTGTCAGGGCCTATAGCCATTGCGATGGCCAATGCATTTAGCTACTGGAGGAGGCCAAGCGGGATCATACACCCAGCAAACTCTTCAGCCTTGTCTCTTGCACTCTTGCTGGGGTCCACCATGGTTGAGCATGGGGATGTTCATGGAGCCTCCCCCTCCTCCTTCTGTTAGTTGTCTGGTTGTCCACTGCTATTCTCGACTGGATGTGGTAGGACTACAGGGCTTTGCTCTGATGCATTAACTGTGGGACTCCTTAACTATGTCTATAACCTGCTGCTTTTGCTGTTTGGCATACAGGTAGCTCACTGTAGTAACTTCACTAGGTTGGTACCTCACTCGAAGGTATGCCTGATGTTGATCCTGGCACACCCTTCTGCACTTCCCATTGAACCAGGGTTGGTCTGTTGGCTTGATGGTGATTACAGAATGAAGGATATGCCTGGCTAAAGAGGTTACAGATTGTGGTAGTATATAAGAACAAAAGAACATAAGAAGTATGAGCAGGAGTAGGCCATACGGCCCCTCGGGCCTGCTCCGCCATTCAATAGGATCATGGCTGATCTGAACCTAGACTCACGTCCACTTCCCTGCCCGCTCCCCGTAACCCCTAATTCCCTTATCAGCTAGGAAACTGTCTATCTCCATTTTAAATTTATTTAATGTCACAGCTTCCACAGCTCTCTGAGGTAGCAAATTCCATAGATTTACTACCCTCTGAGTGAAGAAGTTTCTCCTCATCTCAGTTTTGAAAGGGCAGCCCCTTATTCTAAGATTATGCCCCCTAGTTCTAGTCTCACCCATCAGTGGAAACATCCTCCCCGCATCCACCCGATCAAGCCCCCTCACAATCTTATATGTTTCGATAAGATCGCCTCTCATTCTTCTGAATTCCAATGAGTAGAGGTCCAACCTACTCAACCTTTCCTCATAAGTCAACCGCCTCATCTCCGGAATCAACCGAGTGAATCTTCTCTGAACTGCCTCGAGAGCAAGTATATCTTTTCTTAAATATGGAAACCAAAACTGTATGCAGTATTCCAGGTATGGCCTCACCAGTACCCTGTATAACTGAAGCAAGACTTCCCTGCTTTTATACTCCATTCCCCTTGCAATAAAAGCCAAGATTCCATTGGCCTTCCTGATCACCTGCTGTACCTGCATACTAACCTTCTGTGTTTCATGCACCAGGACCCCCAGATCCCTTTGTACTGTAGCACTTTGCAGTTTCTCTCCATTTAGATAATAACTTGCTCTTTGATTTTTTCTGCCAAATTGCATAACCTCACACTTTCCAACATTATATTCCATCTGCCAAACTTCTGCCCACTCACTTAGCCTGTCTATGTCCTTTTGCAGGTTTTTTATGTCCTCCTCACTCACTGCTTTCCCTCCCATCTTTGTATCGTCAGCAAACTTGGATATGTTGCACTCGGTCCCTTCCTCCAAATCGTTAATATAGATTGTAAAGAGTTGGGGTCCCAGCACTGACCGCTGCGGAACACCACTAGTCACTGATTGCCAACCCGAGAATGAACCACTTATCCCAACTCTCTGCTTTCTGTTAGATAGCCAATCTTCCACCCATGCCAGTATATTACCTCAAATCCCGTGATTTTTTTATCTTGTGCAGTAATCTTTTGTGTGGCACCTTGTCAAATGCCTTTTGGAAGTCCAAATACACTACATCCACTGGTTCCCCTTTATCCACCCTGTTTGTTACGTCCTCAAAGAATTCAAGCAAATTTGTCAAACATGACTTCCCCTTCATAAAACCATGCTAACTCTGTCCGATTAAATTATGCTTATCCAATTGTCCTGTTATTGCTTCCTTAATAATGGACTCCAACATTTTACCAACCACAGATGTTAGGCTAACTGGTCTATAGTTTCCAGCCTTTTGTCTACTTCCCATTTTAAATAAGGGCATTACATTAGCAGTTTTCCAATCTGCTGGGACCTTTCCTGAATCCAGGGAGTTCTGGAAAATTACCACCAATGCATCCGCAATCCCCACCGCCACTTCTCTCAAGACCCTAGGATGTAAGCCATCAGGTCCAGGGGATTTATCTGCCTTTAGTCCCATTATCTTACCGAGTACCACCTCCTTAGTGATTTTAATCGTGTTTAGCTCCTCCCCCCCTATAGCCCCCTGTTTGTCCAGTGTTGGGATATTTTAGTGTCCTCTACTATAAAGACTGATACAAAATATTTGTTCAGCGTTTTTGCCATCTCCATGTTCCCCAGCACTAATTGCCCGGTCTCGTCCTCTAAGGGACCAACATTCACTTTAGCCACCCTTTTTCTTTTTATATAGCTGTAGAAACTCTTGCTATCTGTTTTTATATTTTTTGCTAGTTTACTTTCATAATCTATCTTCCCTTTCTTAATTAATCTTTTAGTTATTCTTTGCTGGCTTTTAAATGCTTCCCAATCTTCTATCCTCCCACTAGATTTGGCTACTTTATATGCCCTTGTTTTCAGTCGGATACTATCCTTTATTACTTTACTTAGCCATGGATGGCTGTCATTTCTTTTACGCCCCTTTTTCCTCAGTGGAATATATTTATCTTGAAAGTTGTGAAATATCTCCTTGAATGTACACCACTGTTCATGTACCGTCTTACACTTTAATCTATTTTCCCAGTCCACTTTAGTCAACTCTGCTCTCATACCTTCATAGTCTCCTTTATTTAAGCTTAGTACGCTGGTTTGAGATCCAACTCTCTCACCCTCCAACTGAATTTGGAATTCAACCATGTTATGGTCACTCATTCCAAGGGGATCCTTTACTAGGACATTTTTTATTAATCCTGTTTCATTACACAGGACCAGATCTAAGATTGCCTGCCCCCTGGTTCGTTCAGTCACATATTGCTCAAGGAACCCGTCCCTAATGCACTCTATGAACTCTTCCTCAAGGCTGCCATGCCCAATTTGATTTGTCCAGTCAATATGAAAGTTAAAATCCCCCATGATTATAGCTGTTCCCTTATTACAAGCCCCAACTATTTCCTGATTTATACTCCGACCAACAGAGTTGCAACTGTTAGGAGGCCTATAGACTACGCCCACTAGTGACTTTTTCCCCTTATTATTCCTTATCTCCACCCAAACTGTTTCACTATCCTGATCCTTTGACCCAATATCATTACTCACTATTGCTGTGATTCCATCCTTTATTAACATAGCCACCCCACCTCCCTTTCCTTCCTGTCTGTCCTTCCAAATTGTCAAATACCCCTGGATGTTTAGTTCCCAGTCATGGTCACCTTGCAGCCATGTTTCTGTAATGGCCACCAGATCATACTCATGTGTAGTTATTTGTACCATCAACTCGTCTATTTTGTTACGAATGCTGCGTGCATTCAGATAAAGAACTTTTAAATATGTTTTGTGACAATTTATTCCTGCTTTTACCCCCTTTACTACTTTACCTTTATCTTTATACATTCTGTCCCTTCCTGACACGCTCTGGTTTTTAATTCCCCCACTGCTACCTTGCTCTATTGCCTTCTCCGCTGACATTTTTATTTTTTGCTCTCTTGAAACCTCCCCCCCACTAATTCGTTTAAAGCCCTCTCTACAGCCCTAGTTATTTGATTCACCAGGATTCTAATCCCAACACTGGCCAAGTGAAGTCCGTCCCAACGGAACAGCTCTCTCCTGTCCCAGTACTGGTGCCAGTGTCCCAAGAAGCAAAACCCATTTCTCCCACACCAGTCTTTGAGCCACGCATTTAACTCTCTGATTTTATTTACCCTAGCCGAATTTGCTCGTGGCTCAGGTAGTAATCCAGAGATTATTACCCTTGTGGTTCTGTTTTTTAATTTGGTCCCCAGCTGCTCATACTCCCTCAGCAGAACCTCTTTCCTTTTCCTATCTATGTCGTTGGTACCAACATGGACCACGACAACTGAATCCTCCCCCTCCCACTCCAAGTTTCTCTCCAGCCCAGAGGAAATGTCCTTAACCCTGGCACCGGGCAGGCAACACAGCCTTCGGGACTCTCGCTCTCGGCTGCAAAGAACCCTGTCTATCCCCCTAATGATACTATCCCCTACCACTACAATATTTCTTTTTACTCCCCCCACTTGAATGGCCCCCCGCTCCACAGTGCTGTGGCCAGGTTGCTCATCCTCCCTGCGGTCCCCGTTCCCGTCCCCACAGGGAGTAAGAGCCTCGAACCTGTTGGACAAGAGCAAGGGCTGCAGCTCCTCCAACACTACCTCCTGGATCCCCGTACCTGCCTCACTCATAGTCACACCCTCCTGTCCCTGACCACGGACTACATCTGAATTAGTTAATCTAATTGGTGTGACTACTTCCTGGAAGTCCAGGTAACTCTCCCCCTCCCTGATGTGTCGCAGTGTTTGAAGCTCGGACTCCAGCTAATCAACACGGAGCCGGAGTTCCTCGAGCAGCCAACACTTACTGCAAATGTGATCACTGTGAACATCAATGGTGTCCACCAGCTCCCACATATTGCAGCAGTAACACATCACCTGCTCTGCCATTCTATGTAATTAATTAAATTTATTATTATTATTTTTAAATACCCTCTGCCCCGATTCTAGATGATGAATATCACACTTCTATTTAATTGAACTTACCAACTTATAAAGGTTTAAAAGGGAAGGAAAAGTACTCACCAACCAGCCAATCACCTACCAGCTTGGCTGTGATGTCACTTTTGAATTCTGACCTCCCTTTGGAATGTTGCCTGTATATAATTCTGCTGCTGCTGATGGCCCACAGTCCGTCATGGATGCTCACTTTTGGGCTGCTAGGTCCAGCCATAGTGTGTCCCATTTAGCACAGTAGTAGTACCACATAACATGATGGAGGATGTCTTCACAAGGACTGTATGGTGGTCAGTTATGCCAATGCTGTCACATGGCTTTGACAGGTAGGTTGATGAGGATGAGGTGTAATAGGTTACTTCCTTGTGTTGGTCCGCTCACCACTAGATGTGAGCCCCATCTCTGGGACAGGACACACACAGGGATGGTAATAGAGGAGCCTGGGATGTTGACTGATGGATATGATTCTGTGAGTACAACTATACTCACAGGCTGTGGCTAATATTCCAGCAGCGGCTGTATTATCCCCCTCATTTCTAAATGTAAGGCTATGTCAGGGAAGGGCCTGTACAAGGGATATAATGGGGGAATGATAATGACCTGAATCTGGAATTATAGGTGGATTCTGGTCATTGCAGCTGGAGCACACTTTACAGTATATGCCTGCCTGGTGCCCAGGTGGGGAAAGGACAAGAAAATCAGCCCCTTTGAATGCAGCTGTGCAAGTGCTGAACTTAAGGGCATTTTGGGCAGATGTAGAAGAATTCAGATGAAAACCTTGCCCAGTATTCCTCACGTATCATTTGAAATGACAGCCTAAAAATTCTACCTGTGGAAAAATTTTCACTCCATTGATTGTTACATTATTTTATCAAATTGTGTTTTATTTCATTCCCATTTATCATTAAAGATGTGCATTTCACTCATATATTGAATATTTTTAAAGCATATATACTTTTCCTGGTCTATAGTCATTTGCGTTTATTGCCGGATTTTCCGACCCCCACAGGTGTGTACGAGGTGTGTACGCACCCGTAGGGGCCTCGCAAGTGCCAGTTTCAGACGTGCGAAGTGCATGCACAAAAACCCGGCACTTGCGATCTGTCAAGAATTCTCTTGACAGATCATCCGCCTGCCCAGGAAAAGTGCCTCTGCGGGTGGAGAGCTGCGCTTTTTGCACAACGTCCGCCCGTTGAAAGGCCATAGAATTCTTTCGCCTGGTAAAAGCAGGTGTATGGCCTGCTTTTGTCTGCTTAAGTGTGTTGAAAAATAGAAAAATTAAATTTGATAACTCATTTATAAATTAAAAATACTCTTCAAGAAGGTAAGTTTATTTTTAGCCCCATAAAAACATTAAAAAAAAATCAATATTAAAGGGGGAAAAATTCAGTATCGCCCCGTTTGGGGCACGATTATCGGCTGTGCGCAAAGTTTAGTGACTGGCGCTAATTATCGCCTCCAACTGCAAACTTGGCTTTTATCGCCCCCGGAGTTGATTGGAGCACTAAATCAGGCGCTACACACCTCTCTTAAGGCGCAAAGGCCGAGCAGTGAGGCGTTACCTCAGAGCGCTGGCGAAGCTCATGTGATGTCAGTCAGCAATGGAACACAGACACAATGGCGCCGGCCAGTTCTTAAAGGGGAGGGTCGATCTTGCTCTCCATCCACATCCTGCTCATTGCAGCCTTGAATCTCGGCCTGGAGAGACCTGTACATCAAATCTGCTGGAAAGAACAATGGAGAGACCCAGGGAAAGAGCTCAGAGTGCAGCCCCCACAATCTCTTCTAAATCAATACAAGGAAGGGCAAATCAAAATGAACCTGCAAAGTGCTGCTCAGTACCCAAAACTCCTTCACACAGTGTAGAATCTCTCCAGAAGTCTCTCTCTCTCTCTCTCACAATGCGTGGTGCAAAAATGTCACCAACAAAAAAAGGCAGGAAGCGGTCGCCTTTAAATAGCGCTCCCCCAGTCCCTTCCTGACTGCAAAACGTTCCCCTCAACCTGTCGTTGCTAGCGGCAGGCGGTAAGGCAGGGGGCGCCACTCAATATCTGGTCCGGGGTGCTACCGGGGCGTTGCACACTCAACTGACGTCATGATCTGCCGGCGCAGGAGATCGTGACGGTAGTGTTTAGCGCCACCGCAAAATGTCTAGTTAATTTCACAAGTGGCGCAAACATCGCCGCACAGGGGCGCTAGTTGTTTTGCGCCCCATTAGCGCCTTCCGGGAGGCGCAAACCAACTGAATTTTCCCTCCCAAATTTTTTTAAAATATTTAATTAAATGGAATTTTAATTAATTTTCATTACGTAATTTTTTTTTAATGCTTTAGTGTGTTTTTAATTGTGATCCCCATTCATACTTCTGACAGTTCTGTGTGTAGAGACCTGTCAAAAGTATGAAGAGGGATTCCCTTCTTTGATCGGTTCGCCTGGCCCACGTGATCCCAGGGGTGCTTGCGAACTGCCTGCACCCCTGGGATACCTGGGCCTCTGCCCATGCAGACCCAGAGAGGCCCAGGATCGCAAGCCTCAGGATCTATGGGACCAGCAGGTAGGTTTGTAGATTTTTTTCTGATCAGAGGCATCCGCCTGCAGGAAGCCTCCGATCGGAAATTCAGGGCCATTAAGTTTGTGTTTGGCATTTAAAGTTTTTGCGATGTCAGTTTGTGATATATTTCTCAGTTTATCCGTGGCCCAATATCAATTAACCAAGATACTGTCCTCATATCTCCACAGTTAATTCTTCCCTTCCTTCAGGTTAACAGGAACAGGGTGTCCATGTGGATTACAGGATCTCATAATAACTTTGGAGGAAGAAGAAAGGTTGGAGGAGGAGGAGGAAGAGGAGGAGCTGTCAGTTCATAAGTTCGATTAGATGAAGAACAAGTTAAATTCACCATCAGTGGCACATTCTACATGGAGAATAAATCTTTTACTGTATGATCAAGTAGCAGGATGGTATCTCTGATATGGAACCATAAAAGAGTGACCCTTCATTCCTTCATCCTGTACATCAGAAGCTTGAAATATATGGCTTTGATTCTTGCAGAGAATGTAGGTTACATTTCTTGAAATAGCTGATTAGATATTGGGATTGATAATATTTGAAGTAAGAAATATGAATATCTCTGTATTTGACCTGTCTAGTTCGCTACATCACCAAGAAGTCAATGGCTGTTTTTTTTCCAAACAGAAACACTTTGGCCTAGAAATTGGGTTTTGGCTTAGCCAGGGCTTTAGCGCCGGAAGTTAGTGCCGGCGCTAAGTCCCCCTGCGCGCGCCAAAAATTCAGCAGGGCCGCGCCCAAACGGCTGCCGGCGCTACTGAAGGGTCTTTGCGGCGGTAAATCGGCGCTAACTGCCGTTTCGCGCCGCAATTCCGGCGCTGCGGCACCCGATGCGGTGCGGCAGGCTCGGGAAGTGCAGGCCTCCTCCTTCCGTTAAGGAGGAGCTGCCTGCACCCGGCCGCGGCCCGCGCAAATCTGTCTAAAAATGAGCCCGGCACCTCGGACAAGTGCCGGGCTTGCATCTGTTCCGGGGCGTGGGGGGGAGAAGTCCGGGGAGGGAGCTGCGGGCAGGCGGCCGGCGGGAAAGCGGCCGGCCGCCGCGGGGCCTTTAATGCGCCGGCGCAAACTCATGCAAGACTCTGTTGCCAGAGTCTTAGTTGCGGCTGCCACGGGCGAGGCGGCCGCAACTGAATTTCGGCGCTAGGGCCCGTCGGCATGGCAACCGGGACGCTGCGCACACCGATGACGTCATCGGTGCCGGCGCAGCGCTACCGGTGCAACGCCGATTTAGGGCCCCAGGGAATTTTTAAACTGGCCATAACTCTGGCGCTAGTCCCTCTAGCGCCTCAAAAGCGGCGCTAAGGCAACTGAATTTCTAGGCCTTTATGTTACAAGAGCCTTTGCTGTCTCAGGCACTGCACCCAGTTCTCATAATTATTAGTGCAATCTTTTTGTACACAAAAGGTACAGAAAATTGTTCAGCCTGTACACCAAATGGTGCTGTTCTACGATCTATATCTAAGTTCACTGTTAGTTGATTCAGCATATCAATTCACTTTTCTTTTCAGCCAGATTTCTGATATATGTGAAAACTCATCACAATGTTTAAGAAACTCCAAATCAAACTGTGAAATCCACATATGTAGTTTCCATTCACTGGATAGGAAGTGCATACACCCTCCCAGTAACCACCTCGCCTAAACCAAAAGAACAATTACGTAATTTGACAAATGCCAATGATCAAGGACCCCCAAATGGGTGTAGGGGTACTGCTTGAGTTCACTCGTCTAAATCTGTGCAGTTTACCAGCACTGGTTAGGTTCTCATTGGCTGTCCAGCTGGGGCAAGCCTATTTATTAAAATGGACCAGTATGGATGAATTCCAGCCTCCAGGGACAAGTCAGGCTAGCCAGGTAACACCACCCTAGAATGCCATGAACCTGTCTGGCTCAGGCATGGGATGAGCACCACATAGGAGTGATTAGATTCTAATCTCTCATTGGCAGGCTTGGTATCTTGATCCCAGCAGAGCACACTTACCTTCACCTCAAGGAAGATCATCATTAGTTGGTCATTAGCATTTAGGTCCTCACTAGGCAGATGGCAGGATTCAGGAACTCTCTCAAAGCATGGACAGTGGTTCCACCAGTTGGAGTTATAGTGCTGCAGCAACAACTACTTGGGTCTGCAACCTAATCTACATAAGCACAAACCTGGATGGGAGCCTGGGTAGAAACGTGCTCCCATACTTAATCTCCAGAGAATGCTTTCCAATTCTCATCCCAAACTCGAGTTGTGTCTGCTGTCAAGGTGGTGAAAGGATCTACACAGAAGAGCTTGCCTTTTTTTCCCCAAAAGATCCATAAGGATGACACTGAGTTCGCAGGCTAGAAGTTGCAAACCATTTTGTGGGTAGAAGTAGTGCAACCTGGGTGGGGGGATTATGGGGCGGCCCCCGATTCTGGTGGGTTTCTTCAATTTCCTGGGGAGTTTGAAAAATTCTGACTAAGGGGCAGGCGCTTCTTCTGCCCACCTGTTCTCCGTCATGCCAACAGGTTAGAAGGTAGATGTGATGGGATATTAAGCAGAAATCCTGCCAGTTACACCCAGCAAATGGTCAATGAAAGTAAACCCACATGAAGCAGGCACACTTCGGCCGCAACTTGGGCTCACAATCCTGGAAAGATCAATTTCCATTGGGAATGCAACAAAGCTGCAATGGAAGAGCTGGCAGCAAAAAATATTTCTGCTAGACACCTTGTCCAGACTGCCCCCACACACTCCCCAATGGAGCAGCAAGGTACTGCTCCAGAATTCCAATGCCCAGTTGCATTGTAAATGCTGCAGGTGCCTATCCCTTTTATGCAGGTGACCCTGCCCCCGTGACTTAGGATAGGGATCATTGCTGAGCAGAAAGGCAGATGGAAGTCACTCCATGATGCGTCCAGTGGTGCAGCTCCTGGGCTAGAACTTCATGGCTTCTATATCAAGAGATGTATCAATCAGTGATAGACCTGCAGTACAAACTTCTTCACAACCCGTCACAGATACAGAATCTGTAGCAGTGACTTCATCGGTATAGGTAAAGAAAAGGTAAAGAATAACTTACTTTCTTAAAAGTAGACAAATTAAGTCAGCATTGTTTCATGCAAACCTTTCTCTTAAGAAAATGCTGTAAAAAGAACCCAGCCTGCAATTCAGCTACATTTATTCAGAAATTCTATAATTCATCTATATCTGTGATTCAATTTCTCCATGCACCTTTTTGATAGCAAAACTCATGCATTAAAAGTGTAATGTATTCACTTAACAAGCAGCTTCACATCAATGTTTCAAAATCAAATCAATCCACCTCGTTGCAAATATGCTATCTACAAAATGTGGAATCATTCTGCTCATCCACTCAAATACTATAATTTTTTAAAAAGTGATCCATGTATAAATAAACATTTCCCTGTTTTATTCTTAACCCTATCTTTCTTCTTTCAAGTATTTAGTTCATAACCGTGACTTAAGCAGGTGTATGCAGATGTTGATGTGATTAAAATTTAAATAATTCAAATGTCATTTCTTAGAGCGATCTCATTCTGTCTTGTGGATGTCTTTGATCTATGCATTATTTTTAAATAACATTTCAAGAAACATTAATTAATTACAATAAAGCTGTCTTGGAAAAGAAAAATAGTTCTGCTGCAGTTAATGTATCTTCCATTAAATGAAGGCTTAGGACCTGTTATGTATGCAAATAAAATGCATATCTCCCACTTTGATCTGCTTATTTTCATATGAAAGCATGAATATCGACATGAAGAATCAGCTGGAATTAAAGGATTGGATGTACATTGCTCATTTAGCTTTGGATAGCATCTGGAGCTGCATTCTACAATACATGGGGGAGAAATTGGGTACCTTTGCGCCTCCCGTTATCTTCGCCGGGGGAGGGGTGATAATGGGGCGCTGACTGCTTACTGCCTGGGCGTGGCGAGAATATCGCCTCCCGCTAAATTCAGCAGGAGGTTTGCGGGGGCGGTATGACGTTGCGTCCCGATCTCCTTCGCCCGGAGATCGTGATGTCATTGCCGTGCGCATCGCCCCGGACCTGAACTTCAGTTTTGCCCCCAGCAGCATCGCCGGGCAATGACACTGGCAGCTGCAGGAGGCGTTCATCGGGAGGCCGGGCGCTGTGGGGCCGAGGTAGGGAAAAAAATAATTAAATGCTCGTTTTCTGTTTTTTTCTCTCTCTTTCCCCGGCGCTCGATCAGCCCGGCACTCTGCTGCAATACATTGGGCTGATTGGGCTGGATTGCGGCTGCTGTCGGGGACCAGGTAAGTTTTCCCCTTGCAGAGCCTGCAGCGATGGCCCTTCCCTTTAAGGGAGGGAAGGAGCCTTCCAACGTGGCAGCGCTGCACGGCACATTGTGCGGCACTGCACACCTACCGCCCCGCCTGCTGCCTGTTGCACTCCAGGAAGGAAGTGGAGCGCTTGATTTAGTGCTCCACGTCCTTCCTGGAGTGCAAAACCAAACTTTTTGGAAGTTGAGGAACATTAGCGCCTGGCACTCATTTTTTCAACTTTTAAAACTTGGCTCCCCAAAAGGAGCTATAATGAATTTCTCCCCCAATGAATTGGTGGAGTTGAGTTCCAGTGAGATCGTCCAACCCTATTTAATTTCTTTCATGTAAGCATTACTAAATCAATAAATTAAACTGCTTCACAAATGGAACAGATATTGCCAAATGCCATCTGCAATGGTTTCTGTTCTTCATTTTTAGATACAAAAGATTACAGATGGCATTTTGGAAATGAAAAGTTATTTTTACTGGATTTGACCATTCGCATTTGAAGCTCTCATAATTTTAATTTGTATTATTAATGTGCTTTGTTAGTTTGTGGTTTAAGAAATGATTAGCAGTCTGGTTATATACATGTTATCACCACAGTGAAAACATTGCACTGCAACAACTGTTCTGATCTTCCTGTTGAAACAGCAAAATGCTTTTTAACGGTTATGTCTGCTATTGTAATCATTGCAGTGCAGTACAATCAATACAATCTTCACAGCTACACGTCAGATTGTCATTATTGTTGTTAACTACGTACGTTAGTATCACCAACAAATCTAGACATTATCATTGTTACTTCGTAGATTAGAGCAAAATAAAAACATACCTGTCTGTTCATGAACACGTAAATGACTGGATTATAAACTGTTGCGGTTTTTGAGAAAAACGCTGGTACTGCTGCCAGCCGTGGATCTAACTTGATGGTTGGACAAGCAGTCACAGTTATGGAGAAAGCTGCATACGGGGACCAGCAGAAAAGAAATGCCAATATCATGACAATTACCGTCCTGGTGACTTGCTTTTCAGGCTTCCTTGCAACTCCCAGCCTCCCTTGAGTATTTGCCACCTATGGCAAAAACAAAAAGTCAGCTGCTTTATACAGGAAGTGTACTCTTGCATCATAATGATCTGCTTTTTTTTGTAATACAAATTGATATGCCAAACAATTCTCAAAGCGTCTGGTAGCTTTTTGATTTATATAAATGTACACAATTGCAGCTTACAAATATTTGCTTTCTCCTTTTCAATATAAATATGAACTATTCTGAATACTGAGTTAAAAAAATGTAGCTGTGGAAAGGCTGCATATGTACAAAGTGTAACTGCCTATAAAACCCATCTCACTGTGTCACATAGGCCCTGAAATTGTGGTGTGTATGACTTTGAAATGCCCTGCAAGTTCGCAAAATCCAGAACTTGCGTGTACATTGACAGGCCATCCGCGGGGATCACGAGAAAGCAATCGCTGGCGCAGAGTTGGGCTATTTGCTCAGCGCCTGGCCAGTGATTCTGCATGGATGTCTTACGGTTGATGCAAATGGGTACAGGGCCTGTTTACATCTGCGTAAGGGGATATCTAAGGTTTTATTTAAACATTTCCATTTCTTAAATTATGCACATAAACTGCATTAAATGAATGTATGCAAATATTGGCCCTGATTACACTTTTAAAATGATCAAAAATTACATTTTTAGTGAGGTTGGTGGAATGAAAGTAACTATGAATAAAATTCCAATTCTGTACGTTATATAATTATCAAATTTGGGGATTCCATTGCCTATCATTAGGGGATTCCCTTCATAAATGATTGAAATGGAAACCTGCTTAGTGATTGGAGGATTGGGCCCACATGATCCTTGGTACGCTTCTGCACCGCCTGCGTCCCTGGGATCCGTGGGCCATTACTCTGCCCTCTGCCTCGAGGCTTGAGACCGCAACGTTTCGCAGCCTGGCCTCCAGCAGGTACTTTCGCAATTTTTTCGTGGGTCGGAGGCGTACTCTGGAGGCAGGACTCCGACTGCAATTTTTGGCCTGTCGTGTAGGTGAGGTCAGAACTCGACTTTACACTCAAGCTTTAGATTGCTGCCAGAGTTAAGCTAAATAGTACAAAAGGAGCTTGACTTCCAAGTGCCCAATGAGAAGGTTTAAGTTATACTCTATGTTTGACAGCTTTTAGAAATAAGTGGTTCAAGAGCAATATTAAGCCAATATTCCAAACCAGTTGGTAATAGTGAAAAGCTGGAAAACTAATATGAGCGACATTGATTAAGAACAATTTTTTATTGGGAAAATAAACTTCCCTAATAAAATTAACATTCTTTAAGATGCAGTTCATGGTTAAATCAGAGAATAGAATAATCTGTGAACTGTAATTTACCTTCCTTAGTTTCCTCATCAGTTTTCCATAGGATACAAATATAACCAATAAAGGCATAATGAAGCAAGTTGTAAAAAATGCAATAATGTAGGTGCGATCATTGAATTCTCCGGAATACCTGCAAGAAATTTAGCACAGTTACATACAATACCAAACACCTTACTACCCACAATCAACACATTTCTGAACCTATAAATATAAAATGCATGACTTTAAGAATTGGAGATAGTGTAGCAGCTCAATGAACTACTCAGCATTTTTTAGTGCTAGAACAAGTTTTTCTTCATCGAAGTTTGGAAAAATGTGCAATGTAATGCATATTTTATCATTGCTCAATTTTGAAAACCAGTGTTATTTATATGTAATGCTATTTTAATAAATAGTTGTCTTATTCAATAGAAAGGACATGACATCACATTCTAGTTACAGGAAAACTCATTGAAGAGAATATTCAGCACAACCCTCACATCACACATTAGTCTAACTAGTATTGTCCTTAACAGCAACTAAACCAATCCACAATAAAATTAAGGGGAAGATTTCTTCTGTGCACTCGGCACATAGCATTTTTTCCATTATTGTCCACAATTAAAACTTTAATTTTACCCATCATACCAAGTTAGTGTTTAACTAATGCTTTTAATAATAAATAGCAAACATTTAGGTCGGAATTTTAATTGGAAGGCAGGTTGGGGGCGGGGTGGGGAGGTCCCTGAGGCAGTCGGGAAACCTGGGAGAACGGGTTTCCCGCAGGCTCTGCCGAATTTAATGGCAGGGCCTGATTTGCATTTTAAACCCATTTCCCACCTGCAGCCAGCCAGATGGAGAGACTGGCCAGCTGTGGGCGGGTGTGCCTGCGGCACTAGGCCGCAGAGAGGAGGGAGAAAAGGATAGGGTGGAGGCCAGAGGAGGTTCGGGGGGGGAGAAGAGGGAGAGAACAGCGTGGGCTGGAAGAGGATCGGGGGGGGAAGGGGAGAGAGAGAACATCGGGGGCTGGAGGGAGGATCGGGCGGGGCGGGGGGGGAGGGGGAGGGAGAGAACTTCAGCGACCAGAGGAGGATCGGGAGGGGGAGAGCCGGTGAGGATCGAGGGGGAGGGAGGGAACATCGGGGACCGGCAACAAGGGATTGTGGGGGTAGGGAGGGAGATAACATTGGGGGCCGGAGGAGTATCAGAGTGGGGGGGAGGGAGAGAACATTGGGGGCTGGCCTGAAGATCATCGGTGGGGGTGGGGGAGACTGGGAAGGTGATCGGAGGCCTTGTGTGGGCGATCGGATGTCTGGGGAAGGCGATCGGAGGCCTCGTGGGGTGGGAACTGTTGTGTATGTACCTTTAAGGGGAGAACTACTTTTTACAGCTCCTGTATGCTGTAGTACCGGCAGTGACCACACCTGTATATAAACCCTGAGTAGGGATCTGTACTGTTAGTTTTTAGAGTAACCCTCATCCAGTAAACACCTGTTGATTGTTCCTCTGCAGTCTCTGTCTATTTATTGAGGACACCATACATCAAGATTCACGGATTTAACATTGGCGACGAGTGGATTCAAACCTACCTGCAACTCTGCATCACCTCCCAGGGATTCGCTCCTGGAGAGCAGTGAAAGGGGAAGGCCGAGTCCAGAAGTGCGGGCGTCGACCATCCAGAGAGGAGTTGAACATCGCAGAGGAGGCTGTGGAGAGCTGGGCTTGGTTCACCAGTCGCGACGATCCAGCGCAGCGGGCTGGCAGCAGGTATGGCGCAGACCCTTCCCGGACAGCGGCGGCTGGAGCCGACCGACGGCACAGAAAAAGGCCGAGCAGCGTCGACGGGGTAAGAGAGAGGGTAAAGCGCACAGGGCGCAGCCGGGGTTGAAGACCGAGCGGCGTCAACGAGAGAGGGTAAAGCACACAGCGCGCAGCCGGGGTTCAGGACCGAGCGGCGTCAATGAGAGAGGCGCGCAGGAAAATGTGCAGAGCGCAGCCAGTGTTCAAGGGCCGAGCAGCGTCCACGGAGAAGAAGGGGGACACCATTTTTTTTAGCCGCAGCGGAGAAGGGAGAGCGCGGGAAGAAAGGAAAGCGCGGGAGACGCCATTTTGACCCAGCGGAGAAGAAGGGGGCGTGTGGGAGACACCATTTTAGCCAGTCTAACCACACCCAGGGATGCCGAAGAGTGGCGGTGTCACAGCGTTCGACAATGAAGTCGAAGATTGGGCGACATATGTAGAACGCATAGAAGTGTACTGCAAGGCGAATGAAGTGCCAGATGCCAGGAAAGCACTGGTATTGTTGAATTCCATGGGTGCAAAAACGTATGGCTTACTGCGAAACCTAGTAACCCCAGAGAAGCCAGTGGAAAAGGATTTTGAAAGCATAGTGGCAATCCTACAGGACCACTTAAACCCCACACCGCTGCTGATAGCAGAAAGATTTACGTTTCACAAAAGGAACCAGCATAAAGACGAAAGTAATGCTGAGTATTTAACGGAACTGCACAAGCTATCGAAACACTGCCAGTTTGGAACGGGACTAGCAGATACTTTAAGGGACAAGTTTGTGTGTGGGCTTCAAAGTGAAGGAACCCAGAAACGGCTTCTATCAGAAAAGGATCTTACGCTGGACAAGGCATTCAGCATGGCAGTATCACACGAAGCAGCAGCACGGGGTGCGGCTGAGATACAACGGAGACCGCAAGAATATGGCACAAATGAAATGGCATATGGAACAGTGAAGTGCTATCACTGCGGCAGAACAACACACGACCATAAGGATTGCTGGTTCAAGGACCAAGTGTGCAGACAGTGTGGAAAAGTAGGACACATAGCAAGGGTCTGCAGGTCGGAAAAGAAAACCAGCAGCAAGAAATCTCCACAGGAGAAGTACAAGAAGGTACATAAGGTGATGGTGAGTAGTTCAGACAAACAGAAAAGGGATACAGACTCCGGAAGCAAGGAGCTGGGTTGTCTGAAACTACATAATGTGATCAAAACGGAGGATCACCAAACTATCTGGGGTCACGCTCAAGATAGCCGGAGTCCAAGTGAAAATGGAATTGGACACAGGATCAGCCCTAACAGTCATAAACCGAAGGGACTACAAGCGGCTATTCTCACATATACCCTTGAGAGATACAGAGATCGTCTTGAAGACGTACACGGGGCAAAAAGTCTACCCCAAAGGAAAAATAAGGGCGAACATTATATATAACGGCAAGGAAACACCAAAAATGGACCTATATGTATTGCCAGAGGGAGGACCACCACTACTAGGACGTGAATGGATCCGGAAGATACAGCTAGGTTGGCATTCCATACAAGCACTGACTGTAGATGTCAAAAAGGATGACGACATCACACCTGGACGACTGTCAAAAATGCTAACTGACGCACAAGAAGTGTTCCAGGAGGAACTCGGAACACTAAAAGGCATAACAGCAACGATCAAAATAGAGGAAAACACAAGCCCAAAGTTTTTTAAGGCCAGACCGGTGCCTTATGCGATCTGCCCAGCCGTCGAAGCAGAGCTGGAAGGTTTGGAACGTTCAGGAGTACTGTCCAAAGTGGACTGGAGCGAGTGGGCTACACCCATCATTCCTGTAATGAAGAGGTCATTGAGTAATACGCCTGGGGAACCAAAGGAGGTTCGCATCTGTGGGGACTTTAAGGTGACAGTGAACCCAGTCCTTCACACAGTACAATATCCGCTTCCGCGGATTGAAGATATTTTCGCCTCGCTATCTGGAGGGAAACACTTCACTAAGATTGATCTGGCCCAGGCGTACCTGCAAATGGAGGTAGAAGAAGCCTCAAAACAGTACCTCACGATCAACACTCATAAAGGTCTCTACCAATACAACTGGCTGGTGTTCGGGGTAGCATCAGCTCCGGCTATTTGGCAGCGGGCAATGGATCAAGCCCTGCAAGGGATTCCAGGGACCCAGTGTTATTTGGATGACATCCTGGTCACGGGCAAAAATGACAGCGATCACCTCGCCAACCTGGAGCAGGTGCTCACTAGATTGAAGGAATATGGGCTCCGAGCTAATTGCCACAAATGTGAGTTTTTCCAGAAGCAGATCTCGTATTGTGGCCACATTATTGATGAAGAGGGGTTACATAAGTCCCCTGAAAAGATTGAGGCAGTAGTCAAGGCTCCAGCACCGGAAAATGTGTCACAACTGAGGTCGTTCCTCGGGCTGGTGAACTACTACCATAAGTTCTTGCCAAATTTGTCTACCGTACTACACCCACTGAACACCCTACTGCAAACGGGGGTACCATGGAAGTGGAATGACGAATGTAAATGAGCTTTCCAGAAGAGCAAAGAATTGATCACATCAAAAGAGGTATTGGCTCATTTCAACCCAGCACGACCAATTAGGTTGGCGTGTGATGCATCACCCTATGGCATTGGAGTGGTGCTGGCGCATAAATTCTTGGACGGCTCAGAGAGGCCAATAGCCTTTGCGTCATGATCACTAACCTCAGCCGAGCGTAACTATGCCCAGATTGACAGGGAGGCCCTCAGCCTAGTGTGGGGAGTGAAAAAGTTCAACCACTATCTGCACGGGCAGAAGTTCACCTTGCTGACTGACCACCAACCACTTGTCTCCATCTTTAATCCAAAGAAGGGCGTTCCGGTGATGACTGTGCAACGGCTACAAAGATGGTCCCTTTTTCTAGGGGCGAACCAATATGAAATCGAGTATAAGGGCACGAAACAGCATGGAAACGCTGATGGGCTATCACGCCTGCCACTGCCTACTGCGGAGATAGCACCAGCAGTGGACCCTGTCGAAATATTTCACTCGACTATAATTGAACGCTTGCCTGTAACTAACGCTGATATAGAGAAGGAGACCCGAAATGACCTGACACTGTCTCGGGTATATGACTTGACGGTGAAGGGATGGCCAACACATGGCGACTCACTGTTGCCAGCATTCTCATCCAGAAGAGAATAGCTGTCAGTATGCCAGGGGACCTTGATGTGTGGATCCCGAGTGGTAATTCCACCCAAGTTAAGGGAGAGAGTGCTCAATGAGCTTCACGAAGGCCATCTGGGAGGGGTGAAAATGAAAAGCCTTGCTAGGGCTTATGTGTGGTGGCCGGGGATCGATCAGCAAATCGAGGACCTGACAAAGAGCTGCTCAGGATGCCAGAAGGTCCAAAATGCACCACCACATGCCCCTCTACACCCATGGGAGTGGCCTTCATCTCCATGGCAACGGGTGCATATTGATTTTGCTGGTCCATTCATGGACTCAATGTTTTTAATAGCCGTGGATGCGCACTCGAAATGGCCTGAGGTGATCAAAATGTCCTCCACTACCACGGAGAAAACTATTGCAGTCTTACGGACCATATTTGCCAGGAACGGCTTGCCAGAGCAGATTTGCTCTGATAACGGACCACAGTTTGTGTCCGAGGAGTTTCGAAGATTTATGAAGAGGAATGGGGTAAAGCATTACACATCCGCCCCATATCATCCAGCCACAAATGGATTGGCTGAGAGGTTCGTACAAACCTTTAAGAAAACAGTAAGGGCCATGTGCGATGACGACATTCCACTGCAGCACAAGGTGGACAATTTCCTGTTAGCCTACAGAAATGCGACACATGCAGTCACCAACCAGACCCCGGCCATGATGTTCTTTAACCGAAGGTTGAGATCTCGTATGGATTTGCTCAGACCAAATGTACGAAGAGATGTTGAGAATAAGCAATTCCAGCACATCAATGAGAAGCCGACAAGGAGCTTCAATGTAGGGCAACCAGTCTTGGCCCGCGACTACCGAACAGAGAAATGGCAACCAGGAACGATATGCACAAGGCAGGGGCCACTAATGTACACAGTGGATGTTGGGGAGAACATTGTGAGACGCCATGTTGACCAGATCCTAGAGTCACAGGAACGAGTCAACCCCATGTCTCGCATACCTGGTGATGAACCCGACATACAGGTAGCATCTACCCCAGAAACAGTAGCATCGGAAGCTGATGAACCAACCGACGACAGGGGGCCAGAATCGCCTCCGCACCAAGAGCAAGACACTCAGGAAAGGCGCTATCCAGAAAGGATCAGGAAGCCGCCCCAAGACTGAATTTATAAATGGACTATTTTCAGTTAATGTTGCATGTTCCTGGGACTAGGGACAGGGTCACTGGCAAGGCTTGGAAGCTAAGCTGGAGCAAGGCCTGGTTAGTATCTTGGAGGGGTGACCATCAGGGAAGACCAGGTGCAGAAGGTCACGGGAGGAGGGGTGGTTGGTGAGAAGGTCACGGAAGGAGCCCCGAGGAGGGGCGGTTGGTGAGAAGGTCACGGAAGGAGCCCCGAGGAGGGGCGGTTGGTGAGAAGGTCATGGAAGGAGCCCTGGGAGGGGCGGCTGGTGAGCAGGCCCGGGCGTTGGGCTGAAGATTGTCGGAATGGTGGAAATGGAATGGCGGCGCGCACAGACGCAGCGGCTTTGCTTCTCCCAGGACGGTGCTATTTACGTTTAATGTTAATGTTATTTGTACTGGACTCATGGGAGCTTGCAAGATCACATTTCGTTGTTCATGTACTTGTGCATTGTACAATGACAATAAAGTTTTATTATTATTATTATTATGTTAAAAGTGTTAACTGTTAAATGAATGTTATGGTATTGTTAATCTAAAAGGGGAGGAATTGTTGTGTATGTACCTTTAAGGGGAGAACGACTTTTTACAGCTCCTGTTTACTGCAGTACCGGCAGTGACCACAGCTGTATATAAACCCTGAGTAGGGATCTGTACTGTTCGTTTTTAGAGTAACCCTCATCCAGTAAACACCTGTTGATTGTTCCTCTGCAGTCTCTATTTATTGAGGACACCATACATCAAGATTCACGGATTTAGCAGGAACGGAGGCCTCTTGGATGGGGGAGGGGATCAGAAACCTCATGGGGGGGATCAGAGGCCTCGTGGGGGGGATCTCAGAGGCCTCGTGGAGGGTCTCCAATTGCAGGGGGTGGATAAGGCAGGGACGCTGGATCCAGGAGGTAAGTGTAAAGGCACTTACCTCCTGGATCCAACAGTCCTCGCCTTTCATTAGCTGCTGGGTCTCCCGAGGCCTGCAAAACCCGACCAGCTAAATTTGAAATGCTCGTTAAATCTGAGGTACACCAGTTTCATTATAATATTTAAATAGGCGACCTGCCTCCTGGGAGCGGGTTGGCTGCCTGCCCCCATCCCACCTCCATTAAAACCTGAAGTGGGCGGGGGTTGGAGGAGGGGGTCTGGTCGAGATTCAGTTTTTTAACAATTTAACTGCCCACCCAACACCATCACACCCATTTTTTGGGGGTTAAAATTTCCCCCTTAAAGCTGTTCCATGCTTTGAAAATTCAGCCATGTTAAAAGAATATTTGGGTCATGAATTAGGGCAACAATATTGTAACCCTATCTTTGACTTGTGCCTCCTTTGAGTTCGGATCAACATTGGAAGAATTGAATTTACCTGATTGAGAAAACCCATAAGACCCATTGATATTCCACCTGTGGCACTGTCCATAATTTGTGACTTGGTCACCTGAGAGTTCACTAATCACTCTACATGTAGGATATAAGTCCTATTCGACAGATCTTCATTACGTTTATTCGGTAATCTCATTGCATGGATTTAATTACCAGAATAGGTATCATTTTTCTCTGCTATATCATCTACATTCCATAATTTGTTCATCCATCAAAATAGCTCCAGATTGTGATGGTTATTACTAATCAGACTAAGAATCTAATATCTATTTATTAACAAATCTTGTTTTCACTCAACTTTCTCAAGAATGAATTATGATTAATAGTGATTCAGTTGTTGTTTCTTAATAAATAATACATTAGTTTATGTTTGTACAGCATAAAGATCAATGTTAGGATACAATTCTGAGTGGCAGGTGAGCTTGAGCAACCCAGACCAATGCTGTGTGCAAGGGAGCAAGTAACTCCTCAACATGGCCCTGCTGTTGTACTAGTACTAGTCTTCATTTGAAAGCAAGCCTACTAATAGCCTGAAACCCTATACAATTCAATAGGGACACATAGTATGCTGGGCCTCTGCCTGTACCAGCTGTCACCTCAGCAGCCAATACCACCGTTACCGCTTCCTCATCTGCCTCACCCTGCACTCTCATGTCCTCATAAATATCACCCATATATAACTGTTTTGGTGCCTGCTTCAAGTGGCAGTAGTGAGGTTTGTTGCTCTGGTGTGTAGTGCTCTTCTAATAGGCCTAGTGGTCCATTGGATTCTCCCTGATTCTCCCTGTGAGAGATGATGTTATATTATGAATCCAATGCATATTTAGCGATTTAGGCACTGTATTGACATTACAGAGTAAATTCCCCAATACTGCAGTCCCAGCAGGGAGTAGTACAGGAACCAAGTGCAACCCTATCGTGTTACAGCTCTATCATCCACCCATGCTCCTCAAGTGTGGCTCCCTCTTGAGAGTGCAGGATCAGTGAATTTACCCTTAAGACGACTGATAGTAATTTCTGAAATTTCAATGGCCCTGAAATTTCAGGAGTCCCAGGAAAGGAAGGGGGATATTTAGAGTGTTAGCATCCCTTAAAAAGCTATAGGTGTGATTTCAAAGGGAGGCAGTCACTTAACGGTAAGTGACTATGTGTGCAGTCAAGAATTTTTGGTTGCCTTCCCAAACAATTTGTGGGCCAAAGAAGCAGTTGGCAAAAAACAATGAATGGCAGAACAAATATGAAGGCAGGAAATAGAGTTTGTGGGCATGTGATGGACTGCTGCAGCACCTGAGCCCCCTGTTTGATGGATGAGAACGTGAAGGTGCTACTACATGAGATGGATGCAAGGAGGGTTGCCCTGTTTGGCCCTCATGGGCACCCTTCCCAGGGCACGTCGTGTAGCATGCATGGTAGAAAGTAGCAGCCATGTTCAATGCTGCACACTGTACCCACTGGGTTGAGGAACAGATGAAGAAAATGGCAGACCTTAAGAAAGCCATAAAGATATGCATCCAGAACAATAATATATGTCAGGAAGATGCCTCAAATATGCAAGCTGCAAAGTGTTAGCCATCTACCTGCTGCACACGTACTGCTGGTTTATGCCAAGTCTTCCGAAAACCTTACAGCTATTTCATTGCTTACTATGCATGGCTATATTACAACCCCTTTAATCTGCAACTTACAACTGGCACACTGACACCTTACAAGGGCTTTACACAGAATCAGTGTAACACAACCATGCTCCACAATGTATGGTGAGATACTCTCATACAGCTGGGGCATATGTTTGTCCATATGTATGTGTAACTTACAATATCTAGAGATTGCAGGAATAATTTTTCAACTCCATGCACTCAGCAGGGAGCCTCACACTGCAGGAGCACATAATGGAAATGAGGACACCCTCATTTAGGATCTGTGTATAGGATCTGTGCTACTATGGGCTCTGCTGCAAATGCCCTTGGAGTTGCCACCCAGTGAGTGAGCAGGAGGTGAAGACAAGAGAAGAATGTTGCTAGCTTGGAGGTGGCCTCCAGCTTCATCCTCCCACAATCTTGAATGTGAATGATTTCCTACATGGCCTCTATGAAGGGAGTCAAGGGTTTAACATTGCTGGATATCCACCTGTGTGACCCTACTCCCTCCTCTTATCAACCATCGACCTAGAAATCGATGATGCTGCACTGTAATAATGGGCAAGCAAATGATTTCCTCATTGGGATCTAGCTTGTGAAATAACTTCATGCAAAGCAAGATTTTATTTTGCCAAACTTTTGCTTGCATTTCAGCCGAGACTGCGACCTAGAAATTTGATGATGCTGTGGCAGTTTTACAGGTGTAAAGCAGGCACCAAAGTGTCCAATATGACGGGCGGTGTGTGTGCGCATATTCCACACCGGAAGTTTGCCGCCCGGCATATTGGTATAGGCATCAAAAGAGGCATCCAGTGCCTGCGCCTGAAACAGGCATTCGGCCCTTTGCATACGTAACTAGGGGGCCTAACGCCTGTTTGTAAAATTGAGCTACCCTGAATGCAGCAGGCATAGGGCTGGCTGCTTTCAGGAAAATGTGGTCTAAATGAAGCCTCACAGGTGGTTTTAAAGGGATTGCTACAGGCTGCCATCAAAAAGGTAACTTTCTTTAAAAATACTTACCTAAAGGTGGAGCCGGGAGGTGCAGGAATTCTCATCCCAGCTCCACATTAAAACTATGGTCCATTGTTGGACACCGATCACTCCCTTCCCGATTGCCTCTCTCCCAATCCCGATCACTGCCTCCTTCTAATCACTGCTCCTCCTTCTCCTGATCGCTGCCTTTGTTAGAACGGATTCTTTTACCCTCAGTCTGGTTCAGCAAACACTGAGTCGAATACAACTGGATGAATTCAAACGATTTTTTTTCCGCGGAGTCTTACTCTGAAATGTCGGCACCGACTCCTGCAAGAGTCTGACGAACCCAACAGAGCAAGCAATTTGCCATACAGTGTGCTACATTATTATACTTGCATTTGAGAAGACATTAACACATCGTACATTCTGAGCCAATCCTGAGCTGTGCACGTATACATTTAATTTGATTTCCTGGCCTGGCAGTTTGAAATAAAGAAGTCACATTTAACTGAATGGGTTACAGTTAAGTAAATATCCTGGTAATGTGCTCACGATCACCTAAACATTATGGTAGTGCGTTTGCAATCATGGTAATGCGTTTTCTGATCGCCTATTGTCTGTATAACTTCTGCACACTGACTTATATAGTTCCTAACAGCAAGGTGTGACATTTGTGGGCGCCAGCCATATTAGCAGCCAAAGATCAGTTTAGCCTTTTTATTTTACTTCTTACTGCCTTCGCAGTTTCTGGTTTCTATTTCCTTGACCTTGGTATTCTCACCTTCACCCCTTTCCCAACCACTGCCACCTCTTTCCCGATTGCTGCCTCCCCTTTCCTGATTGCTGCCTCACTCTGTATTAATGTAAGAAGTCACACAACACCAGGTTATAGTCCAACAGTTTTATTTGAAATCACAAGCTTTCGGAGCGCTGCTCCTTCATCAGGTGAAGTGATTGATTACTGCCTCCCCCTTTCCCAATTACTGTCTGCCCTCTTTCCCAATCGCTGGCTCTCCCCTTTCCCACTTGCTGCCTCCCCTTTCCTGATCACTGACTCCTGAATTTCCCAATCACTACTTCCCCCTTTCCCAATCATTGCTTCCCCCTTTCCCAATCACTGCCTCCCCCACTTTTCCAATCGCTGCCTTACCCACTTACCCAATCGCTGCCTTCCCCCTTACCCAATCGCTGCCTTCCCCCTTACCCAATCGCTGTCACCTCCCTTTCCTAATCATAGCCTCCTCCTTTACTCTTCTAGTTGCCTCCCCTCTTTTCCAATTTCTGGGCCATCATGTCCTGCAAGCAGAAAAATAGTCCTGAGATGATCCAAATTTCAAGAGCATATATAGCTACACTCAAGTGCTCATGCTGCAGCCGTTGTGTATGTAAGTAAATAAAAATGGATCATGCAGCTAGATTGTGTTGGAAGGATTTTCTCTTTCAGCCCCTTTAAGATGTCAGTGTGATAGTTGTAAGTTCCAACTTGAATGTGTGCCTTGCTGCAGTATGGCCATGCATGATAAGTACTCAAAGAGCTGTAAGATTGTCTGAGTATTTTGCATGGAGCGGCAGTAAAACCATAAACGGTTATGTGAAAACACTGTGGCATGCATACTTGGGACAAGTACTTCGTATCGGAAACTGCTGGATAGCCTTACCTTGGCAGCTTTCTTCTGCCACCTTCTTTCTCATTTACAGTTAGGTCTTCTGGATGGTGCAAGCAGCATTCACCCTGCATGCTATCTAATGTTAAGCATTTTGCGTGACACTTCTGTGGGGAGGGGAGCTCTGGGGTGTCAAATAGAGCAGTCCTCCTTTGCCTCACTTCATAAAGGATAATTTCAAGGGTTTCTTCTGTAAATCTGAAGTTGTGCCTGAAATAATTTGTTTCACTACAATCATTATTTGCAGCCACCTAAGCTCCGTACTCAGCCTGGAATGCAGTCCTTTAAATAGCTGCAGCAGCAGCAGCTGAAAGTTCATGACAGCTGTCTTCATGATCAGACAGGCAACCTGCCATATGACACAACCTTTGACATGCGTAAAAAATATATACAAATACCAAATTTTAGATGGGGATAGCAGTGTCATTTTCTGTTGGGAAAAGTTGCAAGATCCCCAGTAACACACCTTTCCCTCCCAAATTGCACCTCAACAGGAATCTCTACCCTTAAATCTCTCACTGTTTTGACTTCTATGGTCCTTTGTGCCAAGTTTGGAGCTAAACAAGAATTAACAAATGCAAAAATATTGATATTGGACAAAATTTGAAGATCCAAATACTGGAACTTGAAATTATTTTATGCCTCAATAAAACAGTTGCCTCAACCATTCTCTGAAGTCAAAAGTCGGATGAAAGCATAAAGATCCACCCCCTTCACTATCAGTGTACCATGGTTGCAGTGTGTACTATCTACGGGATGCACTACAGCAACTCACCAAGTCTTCTTTGGCACCACCTCCCAAACCTGTGATCTCCACCACCTAGAAGGACAAGGGTAGTAGATGCATGGGGTGGCATTGCCTTCAGGTTTCACTCCAAGTCACACACCATCCTGACTTGGACATATATCGCTGTTCCTTTATCATCGCTGGGTCAAAATCTTGGAACTCCCCCCCTAGCAGCACTGTGGGAGCATGTGCACCACACAGACTGCAGTGATTCAGGAAGGCCCACCACCACTTTTCAAGGGCAACTAGAGATGGGCAATAAATGCCAGCATTGCCCAAAATCCTGAGTGAATTTTAAAAATGTATCCATCGCAAGGAATTATGAGCTCATAGCTGTCACGTACAATTGACATCTTTGTTTAAATAATTATCCCTCTCTCACAAGCTCATTATTAATAGTTTGATAACATTCATTTTTTTTAAATATTAAAATACTGGAATGAAACCATACAACTATCATTCATAAAGGTGAAGGCTTCTTCATATTAAAAACCTACAGTCTATTGAGAAAGAGGTTTAACGCACACAGAATGGCTATCATGTTTCCCTACTTAACAACAGTCACTGCAATCCATAAGTAATTTATAGTGTGAATGGCTTTGAGATCTTTCAGCTGAAATAATAGGATAGTTTGAACCATGAACCTTTCTACACTCATCATCAATGTCACTCACTCCATTATCCGATGACAGGGTTTGTGACAAATCTTTCTAGATTTTTTTTTCCTTTCTGAGATGGAATAAAAGAGAATGTTGATACAATAGTTTCTATAGTACAGAAAACATAGTTTCTGCACACAAATACCTACTAGAGCAACACAACAGGACATCTGAGATGGAGTAATTGGCCTGCAATTTGCGGCCTGCTGGCCCCGAAGTACACTCCACAGAGGGATCTCACAATCCCTGTGTTGAGAACTTCGGGTTTTCCAACCTTGAATTCAATTAATCGGAACTTAATGGGGATCCCCTTGTGCGTTCTGCTGTGACGTCAACAGGCTGTCTAAGCAGCCAATCAAAAGGTAGAATTCTCACATACAGTGAACAAGGAAGTTGGTAAGCCCTTAAAATTCTAACTTTTTTAAATAGAGAGAGCAAAAATAAGATTGGGGTTCTCACATGGGGAAAAGGCAAAACTAAAATAAAGATGCACAAACTTTAAAGAAAAATTAACATTTTATTAAAATGGGCAAATTTCACACTGCACAAAATTTAAATTAGTTGTTCAGGCCTTTAACCTTTGTTTAGCAGTCAATATTTGTTAAAACCCCAGTTACACCTAATCCCTTTGGGTCTAACTTTTAGTGGGGAATTTAACAGCGTAATTACTGCGGAAGAGCCAAAGTTTTCGTCAGTTTCAACGATTTATGAGATTTCACTGATTGCCGGCTCTGTGGAGGCGGGGGTGGGTTGGGGGTGGGGAGCGACGGGGAGCACAGCGCAACCAGTTTCGGAGCTGTCATAGGCAGACAGCAACTTCAGGATTTATGCATACGCTTGTGCATGCGCCAAATCCCAAAATTGCGATCAGTTTCAAAGGCGGTATGATGGCGTACGCTGACAGTTCGCCGTCATACCAACTGCAAATTCAGAACCAAGGGCTGGATTTTCTCAGCCCCGAGGAGGCGGGTATGGAGGCGGGACTGCCAGGAAAGTTGCAGAATTTGGGGGCGGTTGGCAAACCCGCCTCCATTCTGCCTCCATGCCCTCTTGCCAGGAGGCGGGAAGCCGTCCTGCCCCAGGTCCTGTCTCCTTGGAAGCGGGAAGGGATTAAAACCTATTAACTGCCTGTTAGAAAATAGGATTATCCCCATTTTTCGTGATGAAGTGTGGGCTTCCCGACCTGGGGAAACCTGACGGGTGTAAGAGGTGAGTAGGAGGTCTGCAGGGGTCGGAGGGGTCTGAAAGTGCGATGTAGAGGTGAGTGATGGCTGCAAGTGTGGAGTGGTAAGTATGTGAGGTGAGTGTAAAGTGTTAGAAAATGTTCACTTACCTTTGTTTCTCCCTACAGCCTTCAGCTGCTGTGGAGCCAAAGTCCCCGACATCTCCATTGTAGAGATCACAGACTGGCTGTTGGATACTCCGATCCAACAGCCAGCTGATTTCTGCAAAGTAGAAAGGTTTGATGAGTCCTGAACACAAGGGGCTCAATTTTACCAGGCCCAAGGAGGCGGGATTGGAGGCGTGTGAGTTGTTAAAATCGCCAAAAATGGCAGGCAGGCCCGATCCCGCCTCCATTCCGCCTCCGAGTAATTTTCCCAAAGCGTGTTTTCTGACCCCCTTTCCATCCCGCCTCCAAGAGGCGGGATAGGTCCTTAAGGCCCTTAATAACCACTTAAAAGCCTCTATAATCCCATTTTGAGAGGCCTTTCTGATTTTTAGTCATTCCCGCCATCCTACACGCCTCCTCTGGAACATGCCAGGTAATGCTGGTGGCCTCACAAGTGGATTGCTTATGAACAGCTGCAGCTCCACCATTACAAAGGAGTTTTCACCAATGATCATTTGCACGTTGCAGAACTTTGTTGTTTCAGGTCTGGGGGAACTTTTAGCAGGCATACTCAGTGTTGTGGAAGTTTGGAGCCCGACACCCATCTCCTGTGTGACCTCCTGGGAAACCCCTCTCCCCATCTTGACTGAGCGCTTCCTCAACTGAGGCATATATCAGAAGCATGGCGACCATTTAATTCCTTCCCTCCTGGACATCAGATTCGGATGAAGACCAGCCACAGCAGCAGCAGAACCATGAGCAACAGCAGCACCAACAGTAGGAGCATCAACAGGAGCGCCAAGCTGCTAGTCACCCACCTGAAGATGCACAGGCCAGAAGTCGCCAGAGCGCGACCATATTGCTGCCCGGGATGCAAGGGATGCACTCATGTTGGTCACATTTGCTTAGCCTGTACAATCAAACACTTTTGCCTCGCACCTTCTTACCAGAGCATCAACAATGGACAAGAACCTAAGGATTCCTATCACTCTGACCACCATTCTGACAATTGCAAGTCACTCTAAGCCCTCAATGTGGAAGTCCCATTTGCGAAATGACACAGGCCACAACTTCAACAGTTTGCCATCAGAATTTTTTTTATCACGAATAGCAACTGGTGGCATTTCAAAAATAAACACAACATAACACCCAAGTGACTACCCTTATGACTACTTGTGCATTATCTTCCTCTTACGTGTGCTCCATCGTGGTGCTTCCCCTGTGGCTTCAGCAGATGTGGAGGCCCCTTGCTCACTTTCTTGCTGCTCCTGTCTCGACACCTTTGGCGGCCGTCCTCTTGGGTTGCGAACTTGTGAGGGCTCGGCAACAGTCTGCTGTTCCTGCGGCTGTGCAGGGAATGAGACGCCCATCTCTGGTGAGGCTCTGACCAAGGGCTTTGCAGTGGCATGGTCGTTTGAGCGCTTGGAGAAGAGCCCCCACTTCCTTGTTGTCTGCCACCAACATCCCTCTCATGGGTCAGCCCCACTTCAGAGCTAGCAAGTGGCTTGACAGCACCTTGCTACACTTCAGGGGGGCCATGAGGGCCCGTTTCTGCACTGGAAGTCCGACTCCAGAGGACTTCCATGAAGGTCTGGTTTCTATGCTCAATAGCTGACCATCGCTCAAGAGAGGCCAGCCTATTCTGAACAATGACCATGTTTTCTACACTCTGGCGACTTAGCTCCTCCATGGCTGTAGCCATCCTCTCCTCTACTGTAGCCATCCTTTCCACGGAGGTTGCCATCCTTTCCGTGGTGATGCGTTCATGCGCCAATGACTCCACAAAGGCTCTGCTCATGTTCGTGATGGACTTCTCCATTCGCTCGACACTCGCAGCGACCCTGGAGACAAAACCTGCCAGAGACTCCTGGACCTGTTCCTGGAGTTCCAGCACCACTCTCGTTCTGGATGGACACGGAGGCACAGTCGACATGCAGCTGAGCCGAGCTGGCAGAGTCCTGCGCCCTCCGGCGAGGACTCTCCACTGCTGTCCGTCTCCACCATCTGCTAATGCTCACTTATGAGCTGTGATACACCAGGTGCCAACACTACTCTATCTCGCGAAGGTCCCACCGAGGTGTGAGTGTCTGCGCTGGTGCTGGGAGGTTGCAGCTTCCTCTTCTGGAAGCTCAGGCTCTTCCTCCTGGACAGTGGGGACGGGGGCTTTCGATGGTCCTGTGGGGGAGTAAAGGAAAGAGAGATGTGAGGTAAAGGTTACATGAACATTGAATAATGCAGATGATCGTAAGTCAACCTGTTAGAGCATCAGATTCATTATCAGTGACTCATGCAATGTCAATGAGAGAGATGCCAAACTATTCTGTCACCAGCTTGCTGCGATGGGCCCATCTGTCCGTCCCCCACTTGGGAATCCTCCTCGATCCCGGTGATTTCCAGGGCCGCCTCCTCCCAGGCGGTGAGCTGGGCTACAGAGGGTGGCCCTCCTCCTGTCATGGCCCTTTCCCTCTTATTGTGGGCTCTCTTTTCCTGCAATGAGGGACACAAGTGGAGTTTGAGTGAGAATGAAGGAGTGAGTGTAGATAATCCATAGCATAGATGCTTAGAAGGATACAAAGGACCCTCCCTGTGTGTTGAAAGTTGTTGTCATAGCATCACAGTGATAGGGAGTGTGAGGGCTGCATGGTCGAATAGTTAAGTGAATGTGACCTTCGAGAGAGAGGGAATGGATAAGGGTGCAGGCATGTAAGTGTCAAGTGGCATATGGAGGAAGAGGCTGGCAAAGCAGAGTGCTGGTGAGGAGAGGCGATGGGGATCAGATTGAGGGTGATGGGAAAGTCATACTCACTTTTCCTGTGCGGAGAAGATCATGAAACCTCTTCCTGCATTGCAGCCAGGTTCTGCGGCTCAGCGAAATGGAGTTGACCTCCTGGGCCACTTGCAGCCACACAGCTTTTGTCTGCTGGGGTGGCTTTTTTCTCCCTGAGGAAGGGAACAGCACCTCCTTACTACATCTGGCTCCGTACACCAGAGCTTGGAGGGAGGGCTCATCAAATCAAGGTGCACACTTTTGCTTGATTGTGGACATTGTCGGGAAATCATCACCTTCATACAATTTGCAGAGTCTTTGCAGTCTCCAGAGGAAGGCTGCTTGCAGGTCTTAAATCCAGCAGCATTGATGATGTCATCGGAGGCAACTTTCTGTATGAAAAGACTCATTGGGCCAGGTGTTCCCACACGCAGGAAATCAATTGCCCAATTAGGGGAAAATCCCACTTTTTCAACACTTCAATTAGGAGTCGGGGTCCTGACACGATTTCCACCTGACACGCCCCAGCCCGCCCACACTGACAAAACCCAGCCCATGGACTCATCAAACTACACAGAATGTCAGTGTTTGACAGCTTCACAGAGCTGTCAAACGGTGACATTTCTTCTTTCAAAAATTCTTGACAGATGTCACGTCATACGTTGATGTGCTCTGTCACTGACTTCCCCCTAATTGGCCTGCTGAGCCCACTGGGCGGGCTTAACAAGGTTAATTAGGGGAACATGCCGCTGGTTGGCCAGAAGCTGGTGGAGGCGGGACTGAAACTGGGCAAGCAGCAGTCCCGCCTCCAACACGCCTCCATTCAGAAAATCCTGCCCCAATAGTTCAACACTCACTAAAATTGCACTTAAAGTTAAGATTTATTCTGGCTTGACTTAATTCTGAAGAAATATTCCAGTCATGTCCTCTGCAGGTTTATACAAAACATTTAATTTACGTTTTCAATCTGAGTCATTTAATAGCAAACATTTGAACTTACATATTGAAAAAGCTTGTATTTCTGGCAATTCTGAACAAAAGCAGAGAGTAATTTAGTTATAATTTGTCAATCCAAGTGTTACCCTTAGCTATTCTGCCGGTTTCGATGGTAGGTCATCTGTTGCTTTTAATTTACATGAATAACCTTCCTCCTGCATGCAACCAGTGTAGTTCATGATTAATATCTACAACTGAACAGCTTCTTGTCAAATGTATAATCACAGTATTACACAGTACCAAAACAAGAGCGCCACATGTTAGTATTCAACCTTCAATAGAACAACCTCCCTAAAATAACATAATTGCACCTACAATCAATATTATTCTGAGCCTTGGTCCTATCTACTTTGTATAGATGTTTTTGAAAGGATATGAAATACATATATTTAACAAACAAATTAAAATATGTTTTCTGCTTTTTTTACAATTACTTATCAGGTCCTTAGAGATCGACAAATGGTTTGAATTTTAAAATCTTTATTAGTAGCTTGGGTGTTTAAAGATAATTGGCAATGTAAATTATTTCCAGTAAATTAAAAACATTTTGAAAGATATATTGTTTATAAATTGTTTAAAATTACATCTTACCCCAGTTTTACATTTATTAGTAGGTCTCCTGTGGTGCCCAGGACCAATAATGCAGTTTCTGAAATTTACCATGGTCCCACCTTAGTCTAAACATAACAGTAAGCTTGTCTCTGTAAACAGAAAATTTACTGAAGTAACATATCTCAAGACCAACACAAAGTAAAAATATTAAGCCCCTTACTCATGCTGAAAGATACAAGGCTATTCACCTACCACTGTACAAAACTTGCTTCAGATACATGTAACTTATGAGCCCACCTCCATTATTCCCAGCATTTACTATGAGTCCACTTGCATGTGCTTTATGGCTGCCACTCCATAAGAACAGAGGGACAGGGGTAGGCCATTCAACCCCTCGGGCCTGTTCTGCCATTCTATTAGATCATTGCTGATCTGCAACTCAACTCCATTTACCCACCTTTGTACCATATCCCTTGATACACTCACCTAACAAAAATCTATCGATCTGTCTTGAAAATTTCAATTGACCCAACATTCATAACCTTTAGGGGGAGCAAGCTCCAGATTTCCACTACCCTTTGAAAAAGTGCTTCCTGATTTTACTCCTAAATGGCCAAGCTCTAATTTTAAGATTGTGCCCACTTGTTCTGGATTCCCCTACCAGAGGAAATTGTTTCTCTGTATCTACCCTATCACTGTATCTACACCATCATTTTAAAAACTTTGATTAATTTATGCAACCTGTCCTTATAATTTAACCATTTAAGCCCCAGTATCATTTTGGTGAATCCAAAGCCAATATATCTTTCCTGACGTTCAATGCCCAAAATCGAACGCAGTGCTCTAGATGGGGTCTGCCAACTGAAGCAAAACTGAAGGATCAGGTCTTCACTTATGAATTCCAATCCCCTTAAGATTTAGTCTGCAGACCCAAACATCTCTGCACTGTCCTCATCTTTCATTACCATGTGCTCCGCTTGGTGGCCATCGCAGTCTGAGTCCATCATGTATAAACCGATGGCTCTTCTTTGTTTTCTAGGCATCCTCCACACAACTGTGGCGGTATCCACTGTTTGCTCTCCTAGAGCAAGAATGGGCATTGCTTCATAAATTGGCTCCTATATCCCTTAAGGTTGCTTTTCAAGGTGCCCTTCAAACACTTTGCATCACAGAAGTGCTTGATGTTCTTCAGGTCAACATTGAACACTTACTTCAGAAACCAACTGACTGATATCCAAACAACATGGACAACTCAACAAAGGTGTGCTTGGTTGACCATTGCTTTCATGCCAATTGTACTTGTCTGTCAAAGGACTTCCACATTGGTAAGTGTCTTGCCATTTGGTGCTTAGCATAGGTCATAGGTGACTCATATGAATTTTTTGAATTCCTTCTTGTGGTGCTTGTGGTACACTCATGGTCATAGCCATATATAGGAGAGGTTAGATTACTAAACTTCTCATGTTTCTCAAGTTAGGGTGACTTTTAATTTTACCTTTGCTCAATTTTGTCAATACAGAACATATGGTTTTGTCAATTTTGAAGAGTGCATTTTGAAAAACCAAAACAAATGTAAAGGGCAGTGGCAACAAACATTCTGAGCAATGATCATGAATGGTTTGTTGCATTTTGCTCCATTTTAAATCCTCTGACAGTTGACCTACTGCACAATTGCACTTTGTTTTGATGCAGGTGGCATACGCATGGGTCAGTACCAGATGTACCTGTAAAGTCTGTGGGTTGTTAGTTAATTAATACACAGACTCCAAGAGTAACTTAAAACAGGACTTTACTATTCGAAGGTCAGGGCAAATCTGCCCAATAACTCCTGGCACAACGCTTATATACTGGTGTGGTCACCGTCGGTATTACCGTATACAGAAGCCAAACAAAGTAGTGCCACACCTAAAATAGTTCTCTTAAAGGTGAACGGTTACATACAATAGTTCTCTTAAAGGTAGACGGGTACATACACTACAGTACCAACCATCAACCCAACTGGGGCCACACTCTCCATGTGTTTAATTCCAATCTGTGCCTAAGTTCACCAGCGCTGTTGTTTGTTTATAACATTTTTAATAGCTCACTTTTACATTGATGCTTGGAGAGTAAGTGGTTGGTCATTGGCTGTTCCCATGTGGCCTGGGAAGAGCTCTGCATTCAGTGAGCCTGTAAATGGACGAGCAGGTCAATTTGATTTTGTTAATTTGTTCTATTCATGTCAGTCCTAGTAAGGACAGCATCGTTTTTGTGGATATTCACTCGAGAGGCTCATGGGCCAGACCCAATTGGTATCGAGGATCCAATTCCCAAAAACATGGACTAGCCAATTTGGAAACAAATTACAAATTGTGAAAGACTTATGACATAACCTGAAGGCTCTGTCCCAATTCCAGGGAGTCATGTGATGCAAGAAGCAAACAACACTTTTACAGCTGGGGGAAAAGTGACAAAAGCACAGCCTGATTGTCTCTGGTCCTCAGAGAACACTTATAATTTAATTGGCTTAAAACACCTTTCAAATATATATCCGCAAAACTATGAGAACAAAAATCATTGCATTTATCATGATCTAATTGTACTTTGAATAAGCCGAGTGCTTTCCTCCATGTGACCTTCTTTGACAGATTATCTTAAACATTTACCACTCTTTGAACAAGCAGGCTTTTTCTCATATCGGTTCAGAATTCAGTTTTTCACTCATTTCCATTTGTGTCTTCTACTACCTTAAGTTGATATTGCACTACCTTATACAGAAGCCAAGCTGTTGGAACAGAAATCAAAATTTGACACAGTCAAGTCAAAAAGACTTTGTTATGGGATTACTATGTCTTTCCCCTTTGTTTGATGTTAAGGAATTCTCAATATTTTTTTTAATTCATTCTCGGAATATGGACGTTGCTGACAAGGCCAGCATTTATTACCCATCCCTAGTTGCCTTTGAAAAGATGGTGTTGGAACTTTTCCTTGAATCACTGCAGTCCATGATGTTGTAAATCTCATCATCATCAAGAAACTACTCGTGAAATAACACTGGACGGCCAGCTGGTGGCGCCATCCAAGAAGTATAAATACTCGGGCGTGGGCCCAGCTTTCCAGGGACATTTTGTAAGACAAGGAACTAGTGAAGTACAACTAGACCTCCATGTTCTGAAACAAGTTGATTAAAGCCTTGCTTTATGCTCAAACCAAGTGCGTAGTGAGTTTTATTACGTCACACATGGTGTAGGTACTCCCACAATGCTGTTAGGAAGGGATTTCCAGGATTTGAATCCAGTGACAATCCAAGTAAGGTTGGTGTGTAAGAAGTAAAAATTAAGCAGTTCCCATGCACTTGCTACCCTTGTCCTTCAAGGTTGAGGTCATGGGACTGGGAGGTGCTGCTGAAGAAGCCTTGGTGATTTACTGCAGTTCATCCTGTAGATTGTACACACTGCAGACATGGTGTACAGGTGGTAGAGGGGAATGGATGTTTAAGCTAGTGGATGGACTGCTTTGTTCTGGGTCAAGCTTCTTGTGTGTTGTCGCAGCAGCACCCACCCAGGCAAGTAGGGAGTATTCATTCACACTCCTGGTTTGTACCTTGTAGGTGGTGGAGAGGCTTTGTGGAGTCAGGAATTGAGACACTTGCCACAGAATACCCAGCCTCTGACCTGCTCTTATAGCCACAGTAATTATGTGGCTGGTTCAGTTGAGTTTCTGGTCAATGGTGACCCGTAGGATGTTGATGGTGGGAAGGTTTGATGATAGTAATGCCATTGAATGTCAAGGGGAGGTGGTTAGGCTCACTCTTGTTGGAGATGGTCATTACCTAGCACTTGTGTGGCATGAATGTTACTTGCCACTTATCAGCCCAAGCCTGGATGTTCTCTAGGTCTTACTGAATGTGGGTATGAACGGATTTATTATCTGAGGAATTGTGAATGGAGCTGAACACTGAGCAATCATCAGCAAACAACCTCACTTCTGATCTTATGACGGAGGGAAGGTCATTGATAAAGTAGTTGAAGATAGTTGGACCTAGGGCACTGCCCTGGGGCACTCCTGCTGCAATGTCCTGGGGCTGAGATAATTGGCCACCAACAACCACAACCATATTTCTTTGTGCCAAGTTTGACTCCAGCCACTGGAGAGTTTTCCCCAGATCCCCATTGATTTAAGTTTTAGTAGAGCTCCTTGGTGCCACACTCGGTCAATGGGTGCCTTGATGGCAAGGGCGGTCACTCTCAACTCACTTCTTTTGTCCATGTTTATACCAAGGCTGTAATGAGGCTGAGTGGTCCTGGTGTACCCCAAACTGAGCATCGTGGAGCAGGTTATTGGTGAGGAAGTGCTGCTTGATAGCTCTATCAATGGCTCCTTCCATCAGTTTGCTGATGATTGAGAGTAGACTGATGGGATAGTAATTGGCCGAGTTGGATTTGTCATGCTTTTTGTGAAAAGGACATACCTGGGCAATTTTCTACATTGTTAAGTAGATGCCAATGTTGTAGCTGTACTGGAACAGCTAAGCTACAAGCACGGCTAGTTCTAAAGCATAGGCCTTCAGCACTACAGCCAGGATGTTGTCAGGACCCGTAGCCTTTACTGTGTCCAGTTAACACAGCCATTTCTTGATATCAAAGTGGAGTGAACTGAATTGTTGAAGACTGCCTTCTATGATGGTGGGGTCCTAGGGAGGAGGCCAAGAAAAATCATCCACTCGGTATGTCTGGCTGAAAATGTTTGCAAACGCTTCAACCTTTTCCTGTGCGCTCACGTGCTGGGCTCTGCCATCATTGAAGTTGGTGATATTCATGGTGCATCCTCCTCCCATAAGTTGCTTAATTGTTCACCACCATTCGGACTGGATGTTGCAGGACTGCAGGGCTTTGACCTGATCCATTGGTTGTGGGGTCAGTTAGCTTTGTTTATAGCATGCTGCTTCCATTGTTTAGCATGCATATAGTCCAGTGTTGTAGCTTCACCAGATTGGCACCTGATTTTCAGGTATGCTAGGTGCTGCTTCTGGCATGCTCTTCTACAGTCCTCATTGAACCAGGGTTGGTAATCTGGCTTGATGGTGATGGAGGAGTGAGGGATATGTCGAGCCATGAGGTTACAGGTTGTGGTGGAGTAAAATTCTGTTGCTGCTGAAGGTACTCAGTAACTCATGGATACCCAAGCTTTGAGCTGCTAGGTCTGTTCTGAATCTATCTACTTATCATGGTGGTAGTGCCACATGAAGTGACACTACAGCTTTGTTGAACTTCAAAGGCTTTTTTTTGTTTCTTTCTTTTAGATTTCTTTCTTGGAGATTTGCACTCTCTGCAAAGCCCAGTTATTTAGAATTTTAGTTTAGCGTCGACTGGATCTTCCTGGGTTAGACAGGACTAGGGGACACAGATTTAAGGTTTTGGGCAAGAGATACGGGGGGGATGTGAGGAAAAACATTTTTACGCAGTGAGTGGCGAGGACCTGGAATTCGCTGCCAACGGAAGTGGTGGAAGGGGAGACACTCAATGTTTTCAAGGGGAGACTGGATAGGCACTTGGGGGAAATAAATGTGCAGGGCTACGGGGATAGAGCAGGGGAATGGGACTGACTGGATTGCACTACAGAGAGCCGGCACGGACTCGATGGGCCGAATGGTCTCCTTCTGTGCCGTTATGACTCTATGAGATGCAAGGCTGCAGTTAGGCACTGACGTGAACAGAAGCAAAGAAAGAGAATTGCAACCAAAGTATTTCCCAGGAGAATCCTTTTCAATGTGCCCATTTATGAAGATAGTGTTACTTTTATTGTCAGAATCTTCAGTCCTGGGGGCAAACATAACTGAGCCTGATCCTCTCCTCATCCAAAGTGCATATTCCAGTAGGTGTGACTGGTGAACAATTAATGAGAACCCTTGCTGACTTTTCCCTACCCTAACTCAAAAGAGACCAATTATAGTATCCTATCACCACTCAAGCTGAGGTCAGCTAGCCCAGCATTGAGCTTGGGTCCTGCTTGGTCTGTATTCCCCAATTCCATACTATGCCACAGGGGAAGCTCCTGCACTATTTTGAGAGGCTAATACCGCATGGAAAAGAAAATACTGTCTTGTTGATAAAGCAAATGAAATTCCTTTTTGGATTCAGTGAAGGTGATAAATATAGCCAGGCACTCATACGTTTCTCCCTCAGTAATTGAACACAGAATGTATTCTGCTTAAGGTAAACTTTTTCCTACACATAAACCGGTCTTAATAGGAAGTGAATGAATACGTTATATTGTTAATTTATTGATATTAGAAAGATATCCCAATTAAATTAAGATTGTTTTAAATTTCTTTCACCAACTGAGAACTTCAACGGAATCACATTGGCAGATAATATGGAACTGAAAACCCAAAATGCTGCTGATTATCTTAAACTAAGCGTGATGAATTTGCATTCCCATTCTGTGACAAAAATAAAGAAGTAGTCATATTGCAACCTCACGTGTATCCTCATATAAGCTATAATTCTTGTTTAATGCTTACTTGATGCAGAATATATACCGGTGCTTTTTATAAAGAACAGAATTACTTTTGAAATTAACAACTTAAGGCTATCTACATCTTGGAAATATAACACAATACCATACAGTATCTGTGGAATAGAGAAGATACAGATTGAAATCTATAACAAGGTAGCTTAGCAAAAGTTCTGCAAAAAAAAACTATACATCATAAATGTCTTACTAATACTTAGCTGCATGCATTTCAGTCATGCTTTCTTCAGCTGCTGGCTCACCAGTTCGGTTCACATGTAGTGCCAATCGGACTGACAGTGTAACTGCTCCAGCCAATGGTGGGTGGGATGGTCCAGATGAAGGAAAACACCCAAATGAAGGCAATGGCGAGGGCAGCATGCTTTCCCTGCAGGCGGACATTACCCAGTGGTCGGCAGATCACAAAATACCGCTCAAAGGCTAGCACCGCTAGTGACCAGAGTACCACAATCCCTGTAAAATAGGAACAGAAGCCTATTAAAGCTCACATCCCACACACATCACCATATAAGTGTAATTTAAATTTCCATTAATTATTTTATATTCACACAATTTTAAAAATATACAAAGTGTAGACAGTTATGTCATCCTCACACAAGATCTATTCTTACTTGTTTAGTATATTGATCGCATCACATTGCAGTTAAAATATATTAAACAACTTTTTGCTCGACTGTGCCTTAATTTGGTATGCAAAGTTGCACCCATTCTAATGCAGAATATGCATTTGTTTTTAGTTAGAACTAAGCTGCATTACCTTAATCTTTACATTAAGGATCTATTCCAAAATATCCTGTAAAATAGATTCTGCCATGTTGTATTCACTGAACAGCACTGAGACTCCTACACACTTTCCATAGAGCCAATTGATCAGTAACACGCTGAGAAGAACTACTTGTATTAAAAATATCTGGTCCACTATTTCATACTTTATATTGCATCTCATAAACTGGGATTAATGTCAGTCACATCAGTAACCATATACAATTGTTAATGCCTCCAAATGAATGAACCTATACTAAAATACAGAGAAATAAAATGTAATAATGTCTATGTTTTATGCAGAGTATTCTGTGAAAATAGATTAAATGTATTGTTATTGTTCTTGCAAGTGTGTTTTTCAACCATGGAAGAACAGTCACAGAGCAGTAACAGCATTCAGGTAACATGCCTTTTTTGTGGTTTGAACGAACCTGAATTCAACATAAAATAAAATTCTGGTTACTGTGTATGGTAGGAATCTCCAGAGACTGCAAGGGATACATGTGGATCATCCTCCTCTCTCAAACTGTCAATGCAGCTGATGTCTTCCCCCTCACATTTCCCACACAAATGCTGCTAAATTATTGTAGAAGCGGTACATTGGATTAAATATAGCAAGCCCCTACAGAAATTAAATGAATTGTACAGGCACCTTACGCATCATTGCAGCCATCTAAATCAGAAACATGCAGCCACACAAACCTTTTGCGTAATTATTACAAATTAGTTTGGTCATGTATAAAATGGACAAAAAACTGCAAATAGACCCACTGAACATATGGGTCCTTTTTACACAATGGAACAGCCAGATTCAAATTGAGTTAATTTTAGCAGATGGAAGTTGTGGTTGTGATTTCCCAATATATGTAGCTGACCAGTCAGACCGCTCACTTGGTATTGCACATTGAGAAAATCAGTCATAGATAAAAATATTCATTACCATAAAAAACTGAATTTCCTGTCTGAACTACGATCTTCCATTATAGCCCCCTTTCCTGTTATGCTGCTCAGATTATGTCATTGATAAAGAGAAGCCACCTGTGTCCTGAATAATTCCATTCATTTCAAGAGGGGTCACAGGATTCTTTGCCAATATTGTGTTTTCCCAATGATAAATGGGTCCAACATTGTTACCCCACAAAAATGAATGGACCAATCTATGACGTACATAGCTGCTCCCTGTCATTGAGATAACCAAAGCAATCTATAGGAATGGAGACCAGAAATGATAGGTCTTCATTAGGCAAGATAACCAACTTTTTTGAAAAGTTATGAATATTTAACTGAATTTCCCTCTATAAACATTTATAATCTAATTTCTCTATGTAAAATAGTTGTTGTAACTGTTTATTGATGAATCAAATCAGTCAAAATGCTTTATCAATAAAAATGCTGTCCACCATTTTTCTCACTAACTGAAATGTATAATATCCATAGAACTATAAAGATTTACAGCACAGAAGAATGCCATTTGATCCATCTTGTTTGTGCCAGCTCTTTGAAGAGCAATCCAGAACTAATCCCATTACCCCTACACTCCCCCATTGCCCTATTTCTTCTACTTCAAATATGAGCAAATTTTCCCTTAGAAGACGCTATAGTCTCTGCCTCAACCTGTGGCAAAGCATTCCATGCTCCAACCCTCTGTGTAAAGACGTTTCTGCTAACCTCGCTCCTCACTCTCCATCACAACTTTAAATGAATTATCCCTTGTCACTGACTTTCTAAACCAAGGAAATATTCGTTCCCTATGCAATCTATCAAAATCTTTCATAATTTTATAAACCGTTATTAGATCTTCTCTTTGCCTTCTCTGCTGCAGTGCAGAAATCTCTCCATTCTTGGCATCATCCTGGTGAATCTATGCTATAAGTTCTCAATGACTTTAATGCACTTTCTATAATGGGACGCTCAAAACTGCATGGTATTCCAACTGTGGCCTTGCCAGTGTTTTGTATAAATGTATCGTTACATTTTACTCTTGTACACTATGCCTCTAGCGACAGAAACAGAATACTGTTGGCCTTTTTCACGGCTTTATCTACCCACATTCTGCAAGAACACTGGGATTGGTAAATAAATAAATCTTACAATAAATGTTAATCAAAGGGCACCAAACAATTCCTTAATTTCTTTACCTTAACTCTTCATCAAAGAACTGTCTGGGTATTTATTGTCCATGTCTTGGGAAGTACTAGTTACAGGAAACTTTTGTTTATCCGGAGGTTAAATGTCCGGAAAGCTCTATCTACCGGCAAAATTCAGGAGTCGGTTCAGATAATTTTTTTTCTTTTCGTTGCTTCTTTTCTCCAGTCCTGGCTCTGCAAGCGTCTCTGTAGCTAAGCAACAGCTTCAGCTAGACACTTGCAAGCTGCACCGACTGTTGTGTATGTACCTTTAAGAGAATAACTGGTCTCAGACTGCAGTACCGGCAGTGACCACCCCTGTATAAAAGGCGCTAGAGAGCCTCTGTTGGTTAGATTCGTTTATGCCTTTCACCAGTAAACATCTCTTTGTTTCTCTCCTGCTAGTCCGTGTCTCAATCATTCACGGACTTAACACTGGCGACGAGTTAGAAACGAACTTACCTGCAACTCAGCAGCAGCTCCGACGACGTGTTGAAGGTCGGAGCCAGAAGAAAAAAAAAAAAAATAGGCCACTGAAACTCGAGAAACGGGCGTCGACCGTCAATCATCGATTTCAAAACTTGCAGGAGAGACTGTCCAGAGCCAGGCTGGGTTCCTCGGTCCGTGGTTTCCCAGCTAATCGGGCTGGTGGCAGGTAGTGCTCTGATCCTTCCTGGGTTGCGGCGGGCTGAAGCTCAATCGGGTGGCCTTTCAACGGGGCCGGGCAGTGAGTCGGGAAGCAAGGAGAGAGAGAGAGAGGGTGAAGCATACAGGGCGCGGCCGGTGTTTCGAAGCTGGGCAGCGTTCGGACCTCAGAAGAGGGAGGGAAGTGTTCCAGAGGGTCCGCTCCACGACGGGATGATAATAAAAGAAAATGAATTAATATTTAACGCGCAGGAAACCGTGGAAAGCAGTGCTAACAACAGCGGGGAAGAAGGAAAAGCGCGGGAGGTGCCATTTTGTTAAATCGGAGAAGAAGGCAAAGCGCGGGAGGCACCATTTTAGATTTGCAAGATGCCGAAGACTGGCTGTATCACTGCTTTTGATAATACATTAGAGGACTGGACCACGTATGTGGAAAGAGTCGAGGTATATTTCGAGGCAAATGAAATAACGGAGGGAAAAAAGGCATCAATATTGCTAAACGTAATGGGCGCTAGAACGTACGGCCTATTGCGGGATCTGATTACTCCAGCCAAACCGAAGGTGAAGAGTTTTAACGAAATTGTTGCTGTTCTACAGGAGCACTTAAACCCTGCACTGCTGTTGATAGCAGAAAGATTTAAATTCCACAGGAGAACTCAGCACAAAGATGAGAGCAATGCTGAGTATCTTACGGAGCTATGCAAGCTATCAAAGCACTGCCAGTTCGGAGCAGGACTGGCAGATACCCTACAGGACAAATTTGTCTGTGGACTCCTGAGTGAAGGAACACAGAAGAAGTTACTCGCAGAAAAAGAGCTGAGGCTAGATAAGGCTTTCAGCGTGGCAGTATCGTATGAAGCAGCAGCCAGGGGAGCTGCAGAAATTCAACAAAAAACACAGGAATACGGCACCCACGAAATGACACGGGGATTTGCAAAATGTTATCGCTGCGGCAGAACTAACCATGACCAGAAGGACTGCTGGTCCAAAGACAAAATATGCAGACGATGCGGGAAGATTGGACACATTGCACAAGTTTGTAGGTCTGGGAAGAAGACCAGCGACAACAAAAAGGCTACTAAGGAACCATACAAGAAAGTACAAAAGATGACGGACAGTAGTTCCGAAGACCAGATGAGCGATAGTGAATCCGAGAACAGGAGATTAAGCTGTCTCAAACTTCACAATGTAATCGCAAAAGAGGATCACCGAACCATTTGGGTCACCCTCACGATAGCAGGGTCCCAAGTTAAAATGGAATTGGATACAGGATCAGCGCTAACCGTCATGAATCGACGAGACTATGAGCGGCTATTTTCACACATACCCTTGAGAGAGACATCCATCATCTTGACGACGTATACGGGGCAAAAAGTATACCCCAGAGGAAAAATAAGGGTGCCTGTCGAATACAATGGCAAGAAAATACGGAAATTGTATCTCTACATACTGCCAAATGGTGGACCACCGTTATTGGGACGGGAATGGATCAGGAAGATAAACTTAGATTGGCATTCCATTCATGCAATGATGGTGGACGGTAAAAAAGATGAAGACGTCACTCCTGGACGATTGTCAACAATCTTAGCTAACGCCAAAGAGGTATTTCAACAAGAACTGGGCACGCTTAAAGGCGTAACCGCCTCGTTAAAAATAGAAGAGAATGCAGTTCCCAAGTTTTTCAAAGCGAGACCGGTACCATATGCAATTCGTCCAGCCGTCGAGGCAGAGCTGGAGAATCTGGAGAAGGCGGGCGTGTTGTCTAAGGTCGACTGGAGCGAGTGGGCGACACCCATCGTTCCTGTCATGAAGAAAACGTTAAGCAATAAGTCCGGAGAGCCAAGGAAGATTCGCATCTGTGGGGATTTCAAGGTGACGGTGAACCCTGTCCTTCACACAGTACAATATCCTCTTCCAAGGATAGAAGACATCTTCGCCTCACTGTCTGGAGGGAAGCGTTTTACAAAAATTGACCTAGCACAAGCATATTTGCAGATGGAGGTTGAAGAGTCCTCTAGAAAGTATCTCACGATAAACACTCACAAAGGTCTTTACCAGTATCATCGATTGGTATTCGGAGTAGCATCGGCTCCGGCGATATGGCAAAGAGCGATGGAACAAGTCCTGCAAGGGATTCCGGGGGCTCAATGTTACTTGGACGACATCCTTGTAACAGGTGAAGATGACAGTGAACACCTTAACAACCTAGAACAGGTGCTCACTAGACTACGGGAACATGGGCTGCGAGCCAACCGCCCCAAGTGCGAATTTTTTAAGAAACAGATATCGTATTGTGGCCACGTGATTGATGAAGAGGGGTTACATAAGTCCCCTGACAAAATTGAAGCGGTTGTTAAGGCCCCAGCGCCTGAAAATGTGTCACAACTGAGGTCATTCCTCGGGTTGGTGAATTACTATCATAAGTTTTTGCCGAATTTGTTGACAATTCTGCATCCACTGAACGCCCTGCTATGAACGGGGATAGCATGGAAATGGAGCGATGATTGTAAACGTGCTTTTCAGAAGAGTAAGGACTTAATCACTTCGAAGGAAGTATTGGCTCACTACAACCCAGCACTGCCAATCAGGCTGGCGTGTGATGCATCTCCCTACGGCATTGGGGCGGTACTGTCACATAAATTCCTTGATGGTTTGGAGAGGCCGATAGCTTTTGCGTCACGCTCGTTAACTTCTGCCGAGCGTAACTACGCCCAGATTGACAGAGAGGCCCTCAGCCTAGTGTGGGGGGTGAAGAAGTTCAATCACTATCTGCACGGTCAAAAATTTACTCTACTAACCGATCATCAACCTCTTGTCTCCATTTTCAACCCTCAGAAGGGCGTACCGATAATGACAGCACAACGGCTGCAGAGATGGTCCCTTTTCCTAGGGGCACACCAATATGACATCGAGTACAAAGGAACTAAACAGCATGGAAATGCTGATGGATTATCACGCCTACCGTTGCCGATGGTGGAAGAAGAAGACCTTGCAGTGGATCCAATGGAGTTATTCCACTCGACCATAGTCGAATGTCTCCCTGTGACGAATGCAAACATAGAAAAGGAAACACGGAATGACCCGACACTATCACGGGTCTATGATTTAACGGTGAAGGGATGGCCAGCACATGGCGAACCACTGCTGCCAGCATTCTCGCCGAGAAGAGAACAGCTGTCAGTGTGCAGAGGAACCTTGATGTGTGGATCCAGAGGAGTAATTCCACCTAAGTTGACGGATAGAGTGCTCAATGAGCTTCATGAGGGTCATCTGGGTGGGGTAAAAATGAAGAGCTTAGCCAGAGCGTTTGTGTGGTGGCCGGGAATCGATAGAGAAATCGAAGAGATGACCAAGAGCTGTGCAGGATGCCAGAAGGTCCAAAACGCCCCACCACAAGCTCCTCTGCATCCATGGGAGTGGCCCTCATCTCCATGGCAAAGGGTGCACATTGATTTTGCTGGTCCCTTCATGGACTTGATGTTTTTAATTGCGGTGGATGCACATTCAAAGTGGCCAGAGGTAATAAAAATGTCCTCAACCACCACGGAAAAAACTATCGCAGTTTTACGAACCATATTCGCCAGGAATGGGCTGCTTGAACAGATTTGCTCTGACAATGGACCACAGTTTGTGTCTGAAGAGTTCCGGAGGTTCTTAAAGAACAATGGTGTTAAGCATTACACATCTGCCCCATATCATCCAGCCACTAAGGGATTGGCCGAGAGGTTTGTCCAAACATTCAAGAAGGCTATCAAGGCAATGTGTAATGAAGATATACCCCTACAACACAAGGTGGACAACTTCTTGTTTGCCTACCGGAATGCGACACATGCGGTTACCAACCAAACTCCAGCCATGATGTTCTTCAATCAAAGACTACAATGCCGCTTGGATTTGGTTAAGCCAAACGTCCGAAGAGATGTGGAGATCAGGCAGTTTCAGAATATGAATGAAAGGCCGACCAGGAGTTTTAAGATAGGTCAACCAGTTTTGGCCCGGGACTACCGCACTGAGAAATGGCAGTCAGGAACGATTTGTACACGACAAGGACCTCTCATGTATACCGTGGACGTTGGGGAGAGCATTGTAAGACGCCATGCTGACCAGATTCTAGAGTCACTGGAAAATGTCAACTCCACACCACGATCTGATACACCTGGTAATGAAATCAACGTTCCAATTGCAGCTACCGCAGAACCGGTAATATTGGAAGCAGATGAAACAAACAACGACATTGATTCCGACTCAACATTGCCAGAAGAACCTGATACTCCAAAGAGGCGTTATCCAGACAGAATCAGGAAGCCTCCTCAAAGACTGAACTTATAATTGCTTAAACTTAACCAATGCATCTAGCAACAGTAATTGTGATTGTAATTCGTTATCATTAGTTGTTAAATGAATGTTATGTACTGTTTATCTAAAAGGGGAGGAATTGTTGTGTATGTACCTTTAAGAGAATAACTGGTCTCAGACTGCAGTACCGGCAGTGACCACCCCTGTATAAAAGGTGCTAGAGAGCCTCTGTTGGTTAGATTTGTTTATGCCTTTCACCAGTAAACATCTCTTTGTTTCTCTCCTGCTAGTCCATGTCTCAATCATTCACGGACTTAACACCGACTGTTTTGAAGCTAGGGTTTGTTGCTTCACATGGAGCTCTGAGCTCCGTATGTTTTAACATTAGCGCTGGTTTCTACGGCAGTTTTGATCTAATGGCACCAGCTCAGTCCCGTCGGTACCGGATACCAGAAAGTTTCCTGTACTTGAATTTGGCTTGCATGAATCATCTTACACCTTACATCAAGCAGTCCAGATTTCAATAACATTTACATTGCCAATTCCCTTTTGATATGCATATAAATTACTGAATGAATGAATCAACCTCTTCTTGCCAATATAATAAAAAAGAAAGTCAGGCCATGAGATATTTCTTTATTAGCATTTATGACAATACATTAAGAAGCATCTTAATATCAAACAGTAAGCATATTCAAGGTACTTATGTAGATATTATTTACCAATGGAATTAATATCTGAGGTTACAAAAAAAGTTCACAATGTCCAAGATTAACAAAAAGTAGCAAAGTTGGTTTAGATTAGGCTCTGTGTGTAGCTGACAGGTTAACATTGTTGAATACCAGTCTATTGGATATGTTAAAAGTTTAGTCAGTTCAACATATTACTGATAATCTTGTAGCTTTAGCAAAGGTTTTCAGATCATATACAACCATGTCCTTCTGAGTTAGTGCAGTAGAGTTGGTGATCTTGCCTCTCTCTGGGATGCTCAAGTCTGTCTCCAGGATGTCAGGATGATGAATCTGCATCTGTTGTAATAGTGTAGCCTTCTTCCATGCCTGTCCTCTCTTTGGTAGCACAGGTCTTGTTTCTGTTCTCAAGATACTTTTGTTTTGTCTGGCCATAAATAATGCCATAAGACAGTACAAGATAAGTGTTCAGTACAAGATGAATACTTCTTTTCTTAAAAAAAACTCAACATTCAATCTTGCAAAGCTTGGGCCACTAATGGGTATCAATTGTTAGCTATGAAACATTCTTTGCCCTCACAGTACTGCCCCAGAATGAGCATGCATCTTTCTGTTTTCCAAGAGTTCAGCAGGATTGTTGCAAATATCAGTTTTAGGGCAGCTCTTGACATTTTAGCGCACATTTACTATAACTCACATTTTCAGAGAATTGTACATTTTCCCCCCAAGTTTCTATGTTCATCCACACCCTTCAGTGTCTTTCCATTGAGTCTTTATTTCCATTCCTTGTTTTTTTCTCCCAAAATGTATGATCTCATACTTATGCACATTAAGTTGCATCTACCACTTGTCTGCCCATTCCACTAAACTGTCTATATCTTCCTGATGTTTTTTTTAGTCTGCTTTACTGTTTGCCAAATCTTCTACTTTTGTGTAACCAGCAAATATCGAACTTTTGTTCCTTATACCCAAGTCCAAATTACTTTTATATAATCGAGTACAAAAGTGGACTGAGTGGCCTACCCCTGTTCCTACGTTCCAGAGCTTTCAATCACATCTGTGCACTCTGAGCATGTTTTCAGAGTTTCCCAGTGTGCAATCTGTGCAATAACATGAGTTGAAGGGTAGAAGGGTGCCTCCTCATCCTGTGGAGAGTTGAGAATGTCTTTGCTTTTCCAAACGACTTGAAAGAAACTGAAAATTGAACTGTCAAAGCTTTTATTTCAGGCAATACTGGTATTTACTTCAATTTGTGAACAGCAGCATGTGTGAAGAGGAGCATGTGTGAAAATGAACACCTGTGATTGTGGTTTTTGTTTATGGTTAGAAAAGAAAAGAAAGAGATTGTAGAGAATCGATTCTTGCTTCGGAACCATTTCAATTATAAACTTTTGAACATTTTATGAGGTAATTTCTTAATGGAATTTCTGGTTTATTGTAAAAATTGCATGTCAGCAAACTCACTAATAGTGCAATAAATTTTCTGTCTCTGCACTCCTGATGCACTCTGGGAGTGCACACTAAGGAATTATGCAACTTTGCTCATGATTTTCCATCCATTCATTTTAAGAAGTAGAATGTTTAAGGCAGGAACAGAATACAGGAACTGACTAATTATGGGGGGAATGGTAGTGGGGAGTGAGGACATCAGCATGCATAAGAGGCTGTAAATTGGTCAAAGGAGAATCCTAATGGACAGGACATAGTTGGGATTTGGGGTCTGATGGTTTGAAAAAGATCAGTTTGGGCCTCATTCTCTTAGCCTCCTCTCCCCAAAAAGGCTGTTAGACCCTGCTCTCCCCAATACTGCCAGATCTGGTCCTCCTAATTCTCCAACCATGAGCCCCCCCGCCGCCGCCCCCCCCCAATGCCCCCTGCCTCTGATTTGTTGCAATCCAGCAATCCCTCCACAAATTTTCCTTCCACTCCCAGATTCTAGGATGTCCCTCTCAGTGTTCACAAACCAATAAATTGCATTTTTTTAAATTTGCTTATGGGATCTGGGCGTCGCTGGCAAGGCCAGCATTTATTGCTCATCCCTAATTGCCCTTGGGAAGGTGGTGGTGAGCTGCCTTCTTGAACCGCTACAGTCCATGTGGTGAAGGTACTCCCACAGTGCTGTTAGGGAGGGAGTTCCAGGATTTTGAACCAGCGACGATGAAGGATTGGCGATATACTTCCAAGTCAGGATGGTGTGTGACTTGGGGGGGAACTTGGAGGTGGTGGTGTTCCCATGCGCCTGCTGCCCTTGTCCTTCTAGGTGGAAGAGGTGGTGGGTTTGGGAGGTGCTGCTGAAGAAGCCTTGGCGAGTTGCTGCAATGCATCACAGTGCTCCCTGATCCCAGGCCCATCCCGTGCGAGATTCCCAGATTCCGGACTCCCCCACCACTTCCCCCCCGCCACCCCCCCTACCCAGTGCTCCCAGATTCCAGAACCAGCTCCCATATAAACAATTATGTGTTCTTGGTAATAGAGTTCAGCATATCAACCCTCTTCTTGTAAAACCTATGACTCACCATGAGCAATACCACAGGAGATCTATTGATAAATAAATCTTGTGAATCCACATATTTCCGATGCCAGAAATTTTGGTAATGCTTTTCTGTCAATATTTACAATTTTGAAATTTAGATTTATTATCGTAATGTTCCTATCAAGATATATGTTGCAGGCTCTGGTCACTAGATGGCACAGTGACAAGTTTCTGTCTCTCAACTCCATCGGCCATCCTGTTTTGCTTTTTCATATTTTACATTTTCAGAGAGTTGCTGCATGTAAATATTTAACATTTTTATTTTTGCATATTTAAATAAAAATTACATTTTAATATAAATGTTAATAGCCCATCACCTTCTCCATACCTCTCACAGCCCATAGTGTTGTACAGTCAGGGTCTGTTGCCTCCTATTTGCATGCTCCAGCCTTGTCTGCTAGAGTCCCAGCTTCCACATGCTATACCATCAGGTCAATTCTTAGATATTTCTCTGGTCTTCTGGTCATTGGCTTTCCTACTCACTCGAGGCTGCTCAGCTCACCTCCTGGCTTCCATGTGCACCATCCTCCTCTTTCATGTTCCCCTAGCCTAGCTTCAGCTCTCTGTTAAACCAGCATTTTAATTACTTAAGTGCTCAATGTACTTTTGGTCAGTGAACAAGCAATAGTCACATCCAAATATTTGCCATCCATTGGCAAAGATCGACAAAAGTAAGCATTGTGTCCCACATTTCATGTTCAAATATTACAGGATTGCAAAGATAAACATTACATTTATCCACATTAAAAGCCATCTGCCATTCCTTAGTTCACTCAATCAATTTGGGAAAATCCCTTTGAATACTATCAATCTCCCTGGCATTCGTCACATGGCTGAAACGTTTGGCAACATCAGTTAACTCAGCACAGAACAGGAACTAAGCCTAACCTGATCCCTTTGACTCAGTGCTATACCTTTACCCACTATAAGATCAGGAAATCGCTAAACCTCCTTTTTAAAATAAATTGTGGCGACAAGCCACCACTGGACATAATCCGCTCACGGCGGCACAGACAGTTTAAGCAGACGCCCCCAGCTGGGGGCCCTTTCCTCCAGCAACTTGGTTCCCGCAGGGACAGGCTGCCAGGAGCACTTCCTGTCTGGGGAGTATTTAAGTGGATGCGCGGGCTTTTCCAGTTCCTCTTTGCCATGAGGTTGAATAAAGCAGTTGTGTTTTACTAACTCTGGTCTCGACTCCCACGTTTGCCGCAGTATCTCAACACTGGTGACCCCGATGCTCAGGACGAATCCTAAGCTAGCATGGCGGATACAAACGCAGTCACGGTTAAACTACCGGACTTTTGGGAGAACCTGGCCGAAGCCTGGTTTGTTCAAGCTGAGTCCAGATTCCGGCTGAAACACATTACAGTCGACGCCACAAAGTACGACCACCTCGTCTCCTCTCTCACCTACGCCACAGTCCCCAAGGTTTGGGCAGCGCTGCAGGATCCACCAGTGGAAGGCAAGTACGAACATCTGAAGGCTGCGCTCCTTAAAAAATTTCAAACGTCCTCTTACCAGCGCAACTGCCAACTCCTTGACCTCCCCGGCCTTGGTGACGCTTCACCGTCGGATCTGCTTTCCCACATGCTGTCCCTCTCGGACGACAAAAACACTGGCGCCCTCTTTCGCACGCTTTTCATTCGGCAGCTCCCCACCAGCATCCGCCCGCTGATTGTGGAGTCTGGCTCCACAGACCTGAATGAGATAGCCGAAAAGGCCGACCAGCTGCTCTCTGCGCAGTCTGCTCGCGACGTCGCGCCCGACCTCACGGCAACGACCACGCGGTCTTCCCGGCCCACTAGGCCCGACCGCCCTGCCACTCCGGGTCACTGTTACTACCACACCCGTTTTGGCACTAGGGCCCAACGCTGCACGCCACCGTGCACTTTCAATCCCCCCCCGCACCGGCCCCCGCGATGGCCGCGGGGCAAAAGGGGCCTCTACTGTACGTCACCGATGACAGAACCAACCGCCGATTTCTGTGCTACACAGGGGCCGAGCACAGCATCACCCCCGCCTCCGCCCTCAAAATCCAACGCGACGCACGGGGTATCACGCTGGCCGCAGCCAATGGCTCTGACATCCGCACATATGGCACCCGCATGGTCACGCTCGACCTCGCAGGCCGCCACTACCGCTGGGAGTTCCTCACAGCCAGGGTCCTCTGCCCACTCATCGGCGCCGACTTCCTACGCGCCCACGGCCTCCTTGTTGACATTCCGAGGCACCGCCTCATCGACATCAACACTATGGCCCCCATCCCCGGCGCATTCGCCCCGGCCCGTTCGGCCGGCCTGACGACCTACTGCCTCGCCAGAGCCACGGACGACTACTCGGCACTTCTAGCCGAGATTCCCGCCCTCACTAAACCGACCTTTTCGGCCAAAGCCGCCAAACACGGCGTGGAGCACTATATCCCCACCACCGGCCTCCCGGTTTCTGCCCACGCCCGCAGACTCAACCCGGCCAAGCTGGAAATCGCGCGGGCCGAGTTCACCACCATGGAACAACTCGGCATCATCCGCTGCTCCAGCAGCCCTTGGGCCTCGCCCCTCCACATCGCCCCCAAGCCCGGCGGAGGCTGGCGCCCTTGCGGGGACTACCACCGCCTCAACAACGCCACCACCCCCGACCGATACCCGGTGCCACACATCCAGGACTTCTCAGCCCGACTGGCCGGATGAACCGTCTTTTCCAAGGTCGACCTGGTGCGCGATTACCACCAAGTCCCCGTACACCCCGCGGACATCCCCAAAACGGCCGTCATCACCCCATTCGGCCTGTTCGAGTGCCTGAGGATGCCCTTCGGCCTCAAGAATGCAGCCCAGGCTTTCCAGCGCCTTATGGACTCAGTCCTCTGGGACCTGAACTTCCTATTCGTCTATCTAGACGACATTCTCGTGGCCAGCTCCTCCAAACAGGAACACCTCGAACACCTTCGCATCCTGTTCAGGCGCCTAGCCCAACACGGGCTCATCCTCAGCCCGGCGAAGTGCCAATTCGGCCTAACCGAGATCGATTTTCTCGGTCACCACATCACCCCTGCTGGGGCCGTCCCCCTGCCCAACAAGGTGCAGGCCGTCCAGCAATTCCCCCGCCCCAAAACCATCAAGGGCCTCCAGGAGTTCCTCGGGATGGTGAACTTCTACAACAGGTTCATCCCCAGAGCTGCAGCCCTCATGAAGCCCCTAGACGACTCCCTCCGAGGTAAATCCGGCAAGATGGACGTAGCCTGGACCACTGACACGTCAGCCGCCTTTGACGCCACCAAAAATGCGCTCGCCGACACCACCCTGCTTGCGCACCCGAGGGCCGATGCCCGGGTCGCGCTCACTACCGACGCCTCCGACCATGCGGTCGGAGCCGTGTTCGAGCAGTGGGTCAATGGCGCGTGGCAGCCACTTGCCTTCTACAGCCGCCAACTGCGCCCCCCGGATGTCAAATACTCTACTTTCGACCGCGAGCTTCTCGCGCTCCACCTGTCGGTCCGCCATTTCAGGTTCCTCCTGGAAGGCCGCCCCTTCACCGCGTACGTGGACCACAAGCCGCTCACATACGCGATGGCCAAGCACACCGAACCCTGGTCCGCTAGGCAGCAACGCCAGCTCGCGGCCGTGTCCGAGTTTACTACGGACATCTAGCACGTCTCCGGTAGAGACAACGTTGTCGCCGACTGCCTTTCCCGTCCCGCCATCTGCGCGAATCACCTCGCGGTCGACTACGCGCAACTAGCAGCGGCCCAGCTCATGGACCCAGACCTCCTCTCGGCGGCTACCAGCCTGCCAGGGCTACGCCTAGCCAGGGTCGCGCACGGGCCCGAAGCCACGGCAGTCACTTGCGATGTCTCACTCGGCCAACCCAGGCCGGTCGTCCCTGCAACCTGGCGCCGCCGCATCTTCGACGCGCTGCACGCGCTCTCCCATCCGGGTGCCCGCGCATCCGTCAAACTCCTCTCCCAGCGTTTCGTCTGGTGCGGCCTCAGCAAAGATGTTCGGACTTGGGCCACCTCCTGCCTCGCCTGCCAACGGGCTAAGGTACAGCTACACACAAAAGCACCCCTGGGAGACTTCGAGGTACCCAGCCGCCGCTTCGACCACGTACACGTCGACATCGTCGGTCCTCTGCCGCCATCGCAAGGCCAAACTTATCTCCTCACGATGGTTGACCGCTACACACGCTGGCCTGAGGCAGTGCTGCTGCCCTCCACCACTACAGCCGACATCGCCAGGGCGTTCGTTAACACCTGGGTCGCAAGGTCCGGCTTACCAGCCGACATAACCTCCGACAGAGGCGCCCAGTTCACCTCCGAACTCTGGACGGCCACAGCACGCAACCTCGGGGTGACGCTCCACCGAACCACGGCGTACCACCCGCAGGCCAATGGGCTGTGTGAACGCTTCCACAGGTCACTCAAGACCTCACTCCGCGCCGGTCTGCAGGACAGTACCTGGACTGACCGCCTACCGTGGGTGCTACTAGGCCTATGCACCGCGGTCAAGGAAGACCTCCAGTCCTCGGCAGCGGAGTTAGTCTACGGACAACCGCTGCGCGTCCCAGGCGAATTCCTTCCGGAGGCTACCATGCCTTGGTCGGCCGAACAGCAGCGGCTCAACTCTTTCTCTTCCGCTCAGCAGTTCGCCCCACTTCCGGTCAACCGACACGGCGAACTCGCACCTCACGTCCCGCCAAACTTACAGCAGGCGCGCTTCGTCTTCGTGCGACACGACGCGCACCGCGGGCCCCTGCGACCCCCGTACGACAGACCGTACGAGGTACTACAAACCGGGGACAAGGTCTTCAAGCTGTGACTCGGCGACAGGGTCGACACAGTCTCCATCGACCGGCTCAAACCAGCACACACAGAACCAGGGGAACAGGTCCCCGTGGCCCGGCCTCCAACTAGAGGCCGTCCCACCAGCAAGCCAGCACAGCCGGCGGCGAACCGCCCGGCCCCACCAACTAGACCGGCGACCACTCAGAGCTGCTCCGGCAGAACCATCAGACCACCGTCACGACTCGTCCACTCCTCCTAAGCGGATTCTCGGGGGAGCTCTGTGGCGACACGCCACCACTGGACATAATCCGCTCACGGCAGCACGGACAGTTTAAGCAGACGCCCCCAGCCGGGGGCCCTTTCCTCCAGCAACTTGTTTCCCGCAGGGACAGGCTGCCAGGAGCACTTCCTCTCTGGGGAGTATTTAAGTGGATGCGCGGGCTTTTCCAGTTCCTCTTTGCCATGAGGTTGAATAAAGCAGTTGTGTTTTACTAACTCTGGTCTCGACTCCCACGTTTGCCGCGGTATCTCAACAAAATCATCAATTTGTTTTTCTGTTGTTGCTAATCTACAATGTTACATTATATATTCTGTGTTAGTTGTTCATCCATTCTTTTTGTAGTTCGATACAGTGCCATTATATTAAAATATGTTTAAACTCATTATGAGGTGCACACATAGGAATTCCAAGAAAACAGAAAGTACAAAAAGATATACAATTTGGGATTAAAGGCAGAGCCAAGTTGGTCCATGCACTCATTTTAGACATTTTTCCAGGTTAATTTTTGTATAGAATGTTAATAGCTTTGATTTCAAAACTGTGGCAACATCATAGGAAAGGGAACTAGAACAGAACCTGTCCCACTGATATTTGAAGTCTGAATTGTAAAATGAACGTGCTCCCCTTGAGCCATAACTAGATTTCAAAATCGAAGAAACACTCAATAAATCAACCAGTATAATCCAAAGAGTGCAATTATGCCATGCTAGCATTGGTGCAGAAGGGTTTAGTGGAACCAGCACTGCAGTACATCTCTGGAAACACATCATGATCCCAACCTTGCTCTATAGAGCAATGCTAAGGGTGCCCCCAAAGGAAGCAGCCTCATGCGCTTGGGCTTGACATTGCATGGAGTATAGCTCAAACGTGGTGTTAAACCTAGTTTAACAGTTCTCATGGAAGCCAATTAAACTCTTGAAGATGTTTTAAATTTATCTGAAGTTGATTTCAATGAATGGCGAGTCCGGTCGCTCCTTATGTGCTCTCAAATCATAAAAAAATTAACAGTCAGGGATGCAGCTGTTTATGCCTGTAAGAACACAAGTGCAAAACTCTCTCTTGGGCAGGAGAATTCCAATCTGATCCAGGAGAGGAACTGAGGTACTACCCAGCTAAGACCTGTGGCTGCACTATAAATGTACCCAGAAAAAGTCAGGATTTAAATTTCTTAGATTAATGTTTTCATTGATGATATGTTTGCAGACAAGCAACTTACCTTAGCTGTCTAAGTGGTAGCTACAGCATCACACACTTTTAATTGTATCACAAATAGATTTCATACAACTCATTAGCCTTGGCTCAGTGGTAGCACTCTTGTCTCCGAGACACATGGGCAGGAATTTAACTCAGGAGTCGGGTTGGAGGCGGGACTACAACTTTCGGGGTTGTAGTCCCACCTCCATCGAGATGCGACCAATCCACGCGATTTTAAGTTGATTGACCTTGTTGAGCCTGCCCAGCGGGCTCAGCAGGCCAATTAAGGGCCACCCGGCAACAGGTGACATCACAGACTGAAATTTCTTCTGTCAAGAGCTTTTGACAGATGAAATATCAGCGTTTCACAGCTGTTTGAAGCTGTCAAACACTGACAGTCTTATTTCTAACCTGAGTCCTTCTCCACAGACTCAGTTAGAAATCTCTCCTGCACAGTAAGCTGAAGGCTGTCATTTTTGACAGTTCGCAGCCATTCTGCTTTCTGTGCCGGTGAGATGAGGGACTCCCGGAACCTAAAGGAAGGAAGGCTGAAAAGGTAAGAAAAGGTATGTAAAACTTATTTAATCACTTTAGACAAACCAAACACACTTACCTTTGCACTCATGCACACATCACTCACCTGAACACCGACATCTCGACCCCTCCAAGTCCTTCAACCTGACGGCCCACCTCCTCTAACTTGGCGTGCTTTGCAGCCATCGGGAATTCCACACTTCAACATCAAAAATAGGGATTAGGCTATAAACTGCAGTTAACAGGCAGTTAATTGGCACTAATCCCTTCCCGCCTCGGGTAGGCGGGTCCCAGTGCGGGGCGGGTACCCGCCTCCTTTGAAACTGGCATGGAGGCGGTTTTGGGTGTGGGAAGGAGTCGGGACCCCTGTTTTCAGGATTTTAACCCCCCCCGCACGCCTCCAATCCCAACTCCACGGCACAATGAAAATCCTGCCCATGGTCATGGCTTCAAGCCCCACTCCAGAGACTTGAGCACATTACACTTGAGTGCAATACTGATGAAGCACTGCATTGTCAGAAATGCTGGGCACAATTTCCCCTACCTCGGCGGGTCGGGGGCGTGCGATGTCGGTAGTGGGTCCTGACCCCGCTGCTGGCTCCAGCCCGCTCTGTAGAATGATTTTATGTTGATTGGGCTTGTTAAGCCTGCCCACAAGTTTGCCGGCCAACTGAAGGAACCGGGTCTGGTGACATCATTTGATGACGCGTCATCAGCCAGTTTCATTAAAGGGACCATGCGCAAATTTACTTTGACATTTGTGCTGTCAGTGTTCTACAGCATTGAGGTGCTGCAAACAATGACAAGCACTGCACAGAGGTGCACGGCTGCAACCAGGCTCTCCCATGACAGGCTCTCCCATGAGCCACAGCACGCAGGGAGGTCCTCTTCACTTCCCATGGGTGGAAGAGACCTCCTCAGGAGATCAACACAGCCTGGTTGCACATTGCAGAGGAGGGCACAAGCAGGGATGTGGGCAGGAGGACCTGGGTGCAGTGGCGCAAACTTTTCAATGATCTCAGTAGATCACGAAACGTTGCTGCAGAGCCGCACTGAACCTCATCCTGCTGTGCCACTCATCACATCCCATCACTCTGCCTTCCCTACCCTACTCCTGCACATCCTTCCTCACACCAACTTAATTTGCACCTCCACCCATCCCTCGCTATCTACATTATCACTTCCCCATCTCAGTAGCCACCCCTCACACTCACACTCATCCTAGTCCAATCATACCAACTAACAACACACAAGGGTACGCACTTGGATGTTTTAGGCAATGTTCATGTAAAGTTTCTGTTAGTGTGGTGTCAAATATTGAAACCTTTATTTTCAACACTTTGCGTTCTTGGACAGATCTGTGTGCACCTTTGGAAGTGGCTTAGTGACTTGCAGTGAATGGTGAGACATAATGGTACCCTCCGCAATGGTCATGAGTGTGAAAGGAATGGCTTGGGCATTGTAGGGGTGCTTTATGGTGTTGGTGTGGGGTGGTGCCAACCTGGCACATTATGTGGCAGTCAGGGTGTAGAGCATCAAGTGAAGTAAATCTGGCCTTGGTGAGGCCATCCCTGGCCTCCCAGGCAGCAATGTGATTGGGTGCTATTGCCCTGTGTAGCATCAGTTGATTGCGGAGAAGGTTGATGTTGTTGTTGGTGCTGCTGGTGTGCCTGGTGCTGCTGGTGTTGGGGCTGGTCGTGGTGGGATTATGAGGACAAGGTGAGATAGTTTCAAAGGCACTGATGCTGATGTAATAAATGGCAGGTGAACTTGAGATGACAGAAGCGATCTGTCGATGGTGAGAGAGGATGTTTCAATGAGGTGATACTGGATAGAGAGTTTGTTCCAAACACTTGCAACTTGCATAAAGCTCAATCTGACTTCCAAATGCAGTAAGCAACAGTTTCTGAGCTTGGAAAGTGAACAGATGTCAGATGGGAGCTTTTACAGCACATTTGTAGCTGTCAAGTAATGAGATGATCCCATGGCCATTCATCTCCCGACCTGCTGATCTGACATGATCCCCGAGCAGCTTGGACCCCATGGGCGACCTCGTAAAATGGTCAAGTGAGATCAAAACACTTTTTAAGTGGCTCTTAACAAGGTGATAATGACCTAAATTGCCTCCCCCGCCACTGCATGTCAGGTCTGTTCAGCGTTGACAGACCCGACATCTGGGAAAGTAGCATGGTGGCGGGATGACAGCAGATTCCTGACCCGCTGTCAACAATTTTTTTTACCACCCGAACCGCCACCAAACGCGCCCGCTAAGTCCCCGAAAAACTCTCCTCGCTGTCTTTCAGCTGAGATGTTAAACTGAGGCCAAGTCGGCCATCTCAAGTGGACCTAAAGGATTCCATGGTACTAACTGAAGAAGGGTACTTCTCATGATGTTGTGGTCAACATTTATACCTCAACCAACACCACCAAAAAACAGATTATCTGATCGTTTATGTCATTGTTGTTTATGGGATTTTGTTGTCTGCAAATTGTCTGCTCCCTGCATTCTGCCCTACGCTAAGTCCTACACATCTCCAATCCCCATTAACTCCCCATTCAGTGAGGAGAATAGTAATAGACTTCAGGAGGACATAGACAGACTGCTGGAATGGGCAGACATATGGCAGATGAAACTTAATGTAGAGAAGTGTGAAGTGGTTCATTTTGGTAGGAGAAACCGAGGAGAGGCAATATAAACTAAATGGTACAATTTTAAAGGGGGTGCAAGAACAGAGAGACCTGGGGGTGTACCTACACAAATCTTTGTGTAGGTACACAAGTTGAGAAGGCTGTTAAAAAGGCATATGGAATCCTTGGCTTATAAATAGAGGCATAAAGTACAAAAGCAAGCAAGCTATGAAAATGTCAAGGCCTTGCAGAGGGTGCAGGAGAGATTTACTAGAATGCTATGGGGAAAGAGCAAGGGAGTGGGACTAATTGGATAGCTCTTTCAAAGAACCGGCACAGGCACAATGGGCTGAATGGCCTCCTTCTGTGCTGTATCATTCTATGATTCTATGATTCTTCCAATGTCCTGATTCCTTCACTCTATCATCAGCAGCAGAGTCTTCAGCCAACTCGACCTTCTCTAAAACCCCATGCCCGCTAGTTATCTTCCCACCTTAAAAAGCCTCATCAAATCCTGTCTCTTCAACCATGCTTGGTTGAATTTGTTCAAACATTCCTACCACTGATCAGCAAACATTTCTTCCCTATGAAACGCTTTCAGACATTAAGGGGGGGGGGAGAAATGGGTTTGTTTGCACCTCTCATTCGCGCTCCAGGGGCAAATCACCGAGTACCCAGGCGCGGCACCACTAACACCTCCTGCAAAATTCAGCGGGAGGTTAGCGGCAGTGGTAGCCGGTAGCGCCCTGCGTCACTATGTTGCCAGCGATAACATAATCGCCATGTGCAGCGGCCCAGCTGTAAACTTTCCTTGCGCCCCCTGACCTATTGCCAGACGATATGTGTGACAGGATCAAGGGGCGGTTTGGCAGCAGCAGCCACGCAAATTAAAGGGCAGGTGTCGGGCGGCCATTTTAATTTTGGCCGACTGCCAGCACCTGCCCCCTTTCACTTTTGTATGCGGGGTGCCGGCTGCAATCGCTCAGCCCGGCACTCCACTTGAGTGCCGGGCTGCTTTCCCAGTACCCCGCTCCCCAGTGGTCCGGCAGGGCCCCGGGGCATGCAATGCTGGGCCCCTACCCTTTAATCAGGGGAGGAGGCCTGCAATGACGCAGCAGCACGTAGCGCTGCATAATTCAGTAGTAGCGCCCCAAGCAGGTGGTGGAGTGCATTCCAGTAGCGCCCCACCTCCTGCTTGGGGCGCTACTAATGAATTTACGGTGTGGGGGGGTGTTGCTAACTTTTTCGGGGCACTAAATGTCAGCACACCAAAATGGGCGCCACCCAATTTTTCCCCCTTATTATATTAAGGATGCTGTGACCAAAAGTAGATTTTTATCTATTCAATTTTTAACTTTGCAAAGCAATGCAAGAAGGAAGTGAGATTGCATTGCTCTCTTTTATCAGTGTGGAGTGAGGGCTCCAGAATACCCATATTAAAAATAACATAAAAGTCAGATAGTACACAAAAAAACACCCAAGTGTGTCTCTGGGGCCATCAACTGTTAGTTAGATATTTTACAATACAATGGCCTAAGAAGACATGATAGTTTCATTTTTTTTAGCTAATTCAAGATGGACTTCACACTGTAAGCAGTTCAGAGCCATAAAGGTAACCTGTGTGTGGAGGCGAAAGACATGGGTAAGGTTCTTAATGAATACTTTGCATCTGTTTTTACAAAAGAGAAGGATGATGCAGACATTGCAGTCAGGGAGGATGAGTGTGAAATAATAGATGAAATAAACATAGTGAAAGAGGAAGTATTAAGAGGTTTAACATCTTTAAAAGTGGATAAATCCCCAGGCCCAGATGAAATGTATCCCAGACTGTTAAGAGAAGTAAGAGAGGAAATAGTAGAGGCACTGACCATCATTTGCCAATCCTCTCTGGATATAGCTGTGGTGCCAGGGGGCTGGAGGACTGCTAACGTGGTACCATTGTTTAAAAAGGGAGAAAGGAATAGACCGAGTAATTACAGGCCAGTCAGCCTAACCTCAGTGGTGGGAAAATTATTGGAAAAAATTCTGAGGGACAGGATAAATCTTCATTTAGAAAGACACGGATTAATCAGGGACATTCAGCATGGATTTGTCAAGGGAAGGTTGTGTCTGACTAACTTGATTGAATTTTGTGAGGAGGCAACAAGGAGGGTCGATGAGGGTAGTGCATTTGATGCAGTCTATATGGATTTTAGCAAGGCTTTGATAAGGTTCCGCATAGCAGACTGGTCACAAAAGTAGAAGCCCATGGGATCCAAGGCAAAGTGGCAAGTTGGATCCAAAATTGTCTCAGAGGCAGGAAACAAAGGGTAATGGTCGAAGGGTGTTTTTGTGACTGGAAGGTTGTTTCCAGTGGGGTTCTGCAGGGCTCAGTACTGGGTCCTTTGCTTTTTGTGGTATATATCAATGATTTGGACTTGAATGTAGGAAGTATTATTAAGAAGTTTGCAGATGATACAAAAATTAGTTGTGTGGTTGATAATGAAGAAGAAAGCTGCAGACTGCAGGAAGATATCAATGGACTGATGTGGTGGGCAGAACAGTGGCAAATGGAATTCAATCTGGAGAAGTGTGAGGTAATGCATTTAGCGAGGGCTAACAAGGCAAGGGAATACACTATAAATGGTAGGACACTGAGAAGTGCAGAAGATCAGAGGGGCCTTGGAGTGCATGTCCACAGATCCCTGAAGGTAGCAGGACAGGTAGATAAAGTGGTTAAGAAGGCATACGGGATACTTGCCTTTATTAGCTGAGGCATAGAAGGTAAGAGCAGGGAGGTTATGCTTGAACTGTATAAAACACTAGTTAGGCCACAGCTAGAATACTGTGTGCTGTTCTGGTCACCACATTACAGGAAGTATGTGATTGCACTAGAGAGGGTGCCGAGGAAATTTACGAGGATGTTGCCTGGGCTGGGGAATTTTAGCTATGAGGAAAGACTGGATAGGCTGGGGTTGTTTTCTTTGGAACAGAGGAGGCTGAGGGGGGACCTAATTGATGTGTATAAAATTATGAGGGGCCTAGATAGAGTGGATATGAAGGAGCTATTTCCCTTAGCAGAAGGGTCAATAACCAGGGGGCATAGATTTAAAGTAATTGGTCAGATGTTGAGAGGGGAGTTGAGGAGAATTTTTTTCACCCAGAAGGTGATGAGGGTCTGGAACTCACTGCCTGAAAGGATGGTAGAGGCAGAGACCCTCATCGCATTTTAAACGTACTTGGATATGCACCTGAAGTGCCATTGCCTACAAGGATACGGACCAAGTGCTGGAAGGTGGGATTAGGGTGGATAGCTCTTTGTCGGCTGGCATGGACAAGATGGGCCGAATGGTCTCCTTTTGCACTGTAAATTTCTATAGGGTAAAGATTGAGTCGCGCCCCCTTTGGGGCACTAACTTTGCCGGGGCGCTACTTTTAGTGCCCTGAAAAAATTAGCGCCCCGCAGCTGAAATTAATCGGTAGCTCCCCAAGAGGGAAGCGGGGTGCTACTGGAAGCGCCCCCCCCTCCCTCTTGGGGCGCTGTGAGTGAATATCGCGGTGCTACGTGCCGCAGCACCATGCTCTGCGGTAAGACATGCCGCGTTACTGCAGGCCTTCCTCCCCTTCTTAAAGGGGAGGGGCGTTGCACAGCATGACCCAGGGCCCAACTGGACCACCAGGAATCGGAGTGCCAGCTAAAGAGCCCGGCACTCAAGAGAAGTGCTGGGCTCACGGAGCGCAGCTGGCACTCTGCGGGGGGGGGGGGGGCTGGTCAGGAGGCCGGGGATGGCAGAGGGGGCTGGTGCTGGCAGGCGGCCAGCAACAAAAATGGCCGCCCAGCACCTCCCCTTTAATTAGTGCCACCCGGCCGCAGATAGGCCCCCCGATCTGACGGTAAGTCAGGGGCACTACCGAAGATCGTGGCTGGGGCATGAGTGGGGCGCTGCACATGGCGATGACATCATCGCCGGCGGCGCAGCGTGTGGGGCGCTAACAGTTACCGCTGCTGCTAACCTCCCGCTGAATTTCACAAGAGGCGTTGGCGGCACTGCGGGAGGTGCAAAGCAACCGAATTTTTAGGCCTATGAATCTATGATATGAAATACTGTAAGATCACATGTTTGGAGAATTGTAGCACCAAAGGTGCAATATTCAGGACTCTATTATACTACTGCTACCACACATTGCTAAAGTCTAACACTGCCACCCGTTTGGACCACAAGATCCCAGTTATACTGCTAGCTGTGCGTTAGTGAAGATACAGCTGTCTGCCTGTGTGATTTTCCATGCACATAGAGCTTCACTCACCTGGTATCCACATGTTGGCAGGTCAGCTCGCTCTCGTGACATTAAAAAAATTAAATCGTCTTTAAGTTCCCATGCAGTCAAATGGATCACCTGAAAATTTCGCTTTCTACCATTTCCAGTTTACACTATTCAAGACCTGATTTGAGCAACTTCACACCAAAATGTCACTCCAAAGCCAAAACTGCGCAATGTCCACACAAAGAGACATTTCATTGTGCAGTACACACGTCTGCTGCATATATGACGAATAAAATTGAATTGAATTGAAGAGGTATAGCAGATTGTCAATGGAAGGACGATCAGGCGGCTGCTGTTACCGGCTTGTTATCCTCCCCACCAGGTTTTCCTCTCTGCGCACTGCCCATGCGGTGCTTAACGCCCAGGCGGTAAAGACAAAAATCTTCCCCCGTGGTGTGGCGCATAACTGACCAATAACTTTTATATTTCGGCCGGTTATTTCAATGCCTACTGTGGGAGAATTTCTAATGCAACTCTGGGGAGCAGCAGCTCCTGTGACTAAAGGAAAACATGTCTAGGGTCCTAATAGTCCCTATTAACCGTGCAACTTTTGCTAATGTGAAACGAGACTGAGGTTTAAACCAACCCGAATAAAAGGGGTCACTTGTTCAATGAAAACATACAGGAGCATCATCTCAAAGCTCAGCGTTGTCCCGAATGCTCGCACTGTGGATCGCTAGTACATTGATGGCTATGGGCAGGTCCTGGAGTTTCGGTTTTATAATCTACCCGTTCGCGACAGAAACAGATTCATTCTCCACCTTTAATTCCAAGGAAAGCACATTAGCTGGACTCCGGTTTTGATTTAAACATTGTAAGTGCCATGCAGTAGAAAGCCGGAGCATATTTCGTTGCATAACTCTCAGCGCTGAAGTCCACCACACAATGACCGCCTCCAACCGATGGGATCGCCTGCAATCTCCGTACAGTGAGAGGCACGGCCAACTCTGCAGGCTCAACTCAACAGACTGATGTGACCGCGAACTTGTGAATGAGCCTGTTTCCGATCGAATTTACAGCAACGATGTGAGGGCAGGCTGGCTGGCTGCCAGTGAAAGTCCAGATCACCTACTGCAGTCTGAGCTCCCAGAGACTGGACAGCAGGAGTGGGTCCGATGCCATAATCCGGCTGCAAATGCGGCGAGTTCCCAACGAAAAGCAGCAGAACTCTCCACCTAACAACTGGGTGGATTTTGACACCCTTCTGTGCCAAGTTATATACTTGGTGTGCGGACATGTCTGAACGGTGTATATTAAATTACTGCCGTAACTACTTACTTTTCGCTTCCTATATCACAATCTCCTGTAACATTTGACAAATACTTATCTTATTCGCTACAACAATCTAAAAGTAGAACGACTTACCGAAAAAAGTTACGGCAAACCCTTCCAAAACACACGCCCAGGCTCCCAGGGCGAAGTATCCATAAAGGTTGGTGATAAAACTGAGAGTCCCGCCGATAGCTGAGACCAGGAAATCAGCCAGGGACAGATTGAGAATGATGTAGTTCAGAGGCTGCCTCAGCTGCTTATATCTGTACGTCACCAGCAAGACAGTGAAGTTTTCAGAAAGTGATAGAAATGTCACGAAAAACATTAAAGTCGCCAAAAGTTTGAAGTTCCAGGGTTCGATGGTGTGCAGGGGCCCACTGAACGGGTCTGTCGGCGGGGAGACCAGGTCGGTCGCCTCGGAGGACAGGGCTTCGTTCACAGCCCTGCTCCACGAGGAATTCATCCCTTGTACACACACGTCAGTGAAATTCACCAATACCATCCAGCAATCACTATGGACTTACTTAATGTTGACAAAACTCGTAACGAGCAGCCCTAGTGAAAAATGAAAACTGAGAGATGTATCCCTTTGGATTTAAGAACAGCAGATTTCCCCTCAGGTGCTCTCCTCTCCACCCAGCTATTCTGCGCGATTGGTGAAACTATCTCCAGGGATGGACACCTGACAACATGGGCTCTGTCTGGAGGGGGAGGGGTACGAGTTTGAGTTGGGCTTCAGTTTGCAGTGTGCGGCAAACGGATGCGAATCGGATTATTTTTTGGAGGGGAGGAGGATGGGCTCCTGCAACAAAGCTTCACAAATTCCAGACAAGGAAATTGAAAGGAAAAATATTGAGGTGCAACTAAAAAAAACTACCTCATCCTCCCCACCCCGTGCATACAGGTTGTCAAACTAAATGTAAGGCAAAGGTCTGTTACGGTGACACGTCGGAAACTTTATTTACCATAATAGACCCATCTCAAGAAGGGAAGTTACCTCCTTCTAAGTCAACCAACCTGTTGCATGCTTTCTTGTGATTTTGGGTGATCGATTACAAAAGTTTAATCAAAGTCCCCAGTCGACAGAAAGTGTACAATGTAATAAAACAGATTGCAACTCGACCGCATCAATGGAACACGAGGTGCATTAACCAAAACAGAAAATCAGGTAGAGAAGATTTTGTTCATCCTACTCCCACAACGGTAGTGATAGATTTCACGATAGCAAAATACTGCAGATGTTGGAAATCCGAAATAACAACAGAAAATGCTGGAAAAACTCAGCAAGTCAGGCAACATCCGTGGAGAGAAATTTGAGTTGACGTTTCGGGTTTGACCCTTCTTCAAAACTGGAGAGAAAAGGAACTAGATAGATTTCAGTTTGCCCCAGCACGTTCAATACTAGCTGATAACCGCTAAGGGACGTAGGGGGTTAAATTATAATGCCTTTCCTATTTATTCTGAATGTTTTAGCTCGGGGGAGGGGGCGGTTGTAGCTTGTTGCTCCACTTAAACTCTTACTGCACATATATGTTTCAAAATCGAGAAAACCATTACTATTGGCTTTAACACCACTTATGATTACATTGATACACGAGGTGATGTTTGGCGGTTGGAGGAGTTACTGACTGGCAGTGTGAGGGCAAGTAACATACAAGGCTGAAGCCCAGGTACCACAAGCTGGTGGCTGCATCTCCACTGATGTTGTCAGTTCAGTTCGCTCATATTTCTCAGAAATTCCTCTCAGCTATTTCCTGCATCATGTCACAGGCATTCTCACGGAAACTAAATCGTAACACTTTGTAGTAGCTAACGATAAGACAACGCTCTCCGATAGAGTTCCTAAAAAGATAGGACTTTACGGCCTAGAAATTCAGTATAGCCACTTTTGGTGCGGTAAAGTCGGGCGGCCGCTAAAGTTTGCGCCCGGCGCAAAGTCGAGGCCACTTCGCCAATATTCAGTAGCTTCGCCCTAAGAGTTTGCTGGAGCGCTAAAACTGGCGATGCACGACTATCTTTAGGCGCTAAACTGGCGGTGCTGAGCAATACCGCCGAGGCTGGGCGCAGCGCAGGTGCGGTCATTTCTTGATTGACAGCAGACACCCTGGCGCCGGCCAGCTCTTAAAGGGGGAAGGGTCGAGTTGGTCTGCTGCCACGCCCTGGACACTGCAGCCCTCCAGCTAGGCCTAAACACTGCTGCTGGACAGAAATAGCACCGGGAAAGATGCAGAAGGCCCGTGAACGTGCGCAGCACTTCTCTGGCCATGATTTGAAGGTGCTGGTTGGGGCTTTGGGGACGAGACGCAAACTCCTGTTCCCGGACAGTGGGAAGAAGCCTGCGACCTGCGTCTACAGGAAAGCCTGGAGGGAGGTCGCCATCAGGGTCACAGCCAACAGCGAGGTCCCCAGGAACTCTGTCCAATGCAGAAAAAAATTCAATGACCTCACCAGGATTGTCAGGGTGAGTACCCTTCCAGTGTCCTCCTCATCCTTGCATGTGCACCTCACATTATGGGCAAAGGGACCTGAAAGCCCTAATGGCCAGCCCTCATCCAGCAGCTATGGGACTGGCATGAACATCAATTGCACATTCTGCACTTTCCACACTGGCCAAGCTATTCGACCATGGGAGACAGTGCACACCAGATCAGGGCTACACACTGGCCAAGCTAATCGACCATGGGAGGCAGTGCACACCAGATCAGGGCTACACACTGGCCAAGCTAATCGACCATGGGAGGCAGTGCACACCAGATCAGGGCTACACACTGTACTTAGAGGCCGTCCTTTCTCTTGCAGGCCAAGCTGGCCCACAATCAGAAGAGCCGGACTGAGACCGGGGGAGGCGGTCCCCAGATCCAGCAGCTCACTGCCCTGGAAGAGCGCATGGGTCACCTCATGGGAGCCCGGGTGATTGGGCCCGTTGCCAGTGGAGATGCCGACCCTGTTCTGGGCACCAATGGTAAGGACATCACCTTTTGGACCTCTCTCGTCCCACTTGCGCATCAGATCTACATCCTTTGCCACTGTCCGACCAATGCGCTGAATGCCACCACTCATGCCTCCCTCGCTGACGCCCTCTCCTCAATCTAAAGCTACTCTTGTCCCTTCCTGCTTTCAGATGGTGAGGAGGAGGTCCCTGAAGCTGCCAGTGACAGCCCCTCGGAAGAGGAGGAGGAGGAGGAGGAAGAGGAAGGCGGCCCATCAGGGGAACCCTCACCCGCGCCAGGGGATGCCAATGCAGGGGACACGTCTTCCCTGGAGGAGAGCCTGGGGGGAAGTGTCGGAAGGGAGTGTCGCTCGTGGGAGCAGTGGCGTGCAGCAACGCAGGAGGTGTGCGGTTGCTCAGCGGCCTTCTTCCCAGAGGGGGGAAGGGTCGGAGGGGAGTGCAGTTGCTGGGCCCAGTGGCATCCAGCAACGCGGGAAGGGTCGGGCAGTTCGGCAGCCTTCTCCCCAGAGGGAGAGTCCGGCCTCCAGTCCGGCGACGGTCAACTCCAAGGAGGTGCGCCTCCTCGATCAAATGTCCATGGACTCGGAGTGCCGGCACACCGAGCTCATGGGGGTTGTGGCACGGGTGCCTGAGGCCATCGAGTCCCTGGCTCATAGTGTGGCCGATTTCGGGGCCTCACAGGCCAGGAGTTTTGAGCAATTCGGGGCAGCACAAGCCGCGAGTCGGGCCGAATTCGGGGCAGCACAGGCAGCGAGTTGGGCGGAATTCGGGGCAGCTCACGCAGCGAGTGGGCAGGTGATCAGTGGTGCCGTGCAGTCACTGGGTGCTCTGATGCAGTCACAGACCAGGGCAGCACGGGCACTCACTGCTACCACACTCGCTGCGTCAGCCAGGCATCGCCAGGACACCCGCTGCGCTGTAGCAGCACAGCGGTCTGTCGTTCGGCACATTGCAGCGCATGCTGCAGTGCGGGCCCGGCCGAGTGCCAGTGTGTCACTTAACCAGCGGCCGCCTGCCATCCGCCAGCTTGCCCCCATTCCTCCAGCCGCCACTGTCACTCCCCCAGTGGAGCTGCCAGGAGATGCTGGTCCGACGGATGCTGCCCAGCCACAGCAGCAGCATTCACCAGCCAGCCCCTCGAGGCCCAGACCTCGTCTAGGCCAACCCCCAAGGGCATCTGCCGTGATGACATGTGCCCCTCAGGAGCCTTCCCCCAGCCTTGCAGCAGCCACTGGGCACAGTTTGAGGAGGAGCAGCAGGGCGGCCAGGGGCCACAAAAGGCTGGACAAGGAATCGCCCTCGCAGGCCACAAAGTAGAGGGTGTGGACAAATGTTTTTTTATATGGGGATGGTTGTTTTGTTTCTGGGGATGGTTGTTTTGTTTCTGGGGATGGTTGTTTTGTTAAGGCCGAGGATGAAGGCCATTTTTGTTTAAATGTTTTGTTATTCCTCCACAGGTTGTGGGAGTGAGTCATGTGTGTGACTGTTTTTTGGGGGTGTTGTCTGTGTTTGGGTTTCATGTGGGAAGGGCCCTGAGTTTGTTCAATAAAGCATTTTATTTATTCAGATTGCCCATGTTTGATCTTTGAAGTGTTTGTTGGCTTAAGCGGCTGAGGGCTTGCGGAGCGGCTGCATTCATGTTCTTTCATTGGCACAAGCCATTCCCTGACAGGGGGCCTAGAAGTGACGTTCAATAAGCCGCCGACGGGCGGCCCTTGGACCTTGTGCCTCCTTCCTGGCCTGGTACTCCTCCTCCTCCTCCTCCTCCTCCTCCTCATGCTCCTCCTGCTCCTCCTGCTCCTCCTCCTGAGGTGGTGCTCCAGCGTGAGGTGGCAGTGCCTGAGTCCTGCGGATAGCCAGGTTGTGCAGCATGCAGCAAACGACCACGAAATGGGAGACTCGCTCCGGCGAATACTGCAGAGATCCGCCGGAACGATCCAGGCAGCGGAACCATTGCTTGAGGACGCCAATTGTTTGTTCGATGATGTTCCTCGTCGCTTGATGGCTCTCGTTGTATGCCTCTTCAGCAGGGGTCCTGGGCGCGCGGAGCGGGGTCATGAGCCAGGTACACAAAGGATAGCCTTTGTCCCCGATAAGCCATCCTCTTGGGTGAGGCTGTGCCTGGAACATGTCAGCCACAGTAGTCTGTCGCAGGATAAAGGCATCGTGGCTGCTGCCTGGAAAGCGGGCATTGACAGCTAGGATGCGCTGCCTGTGGTCACACACCAGCTGTACGTTGAGGGAATGGTAGCCCTTCCGGTTGTGGTAATCCTCGGGGTGGTCCAGAGGTGCCCGCAAAGCCACATGCGTGCAGTCAATGGCGCCCTGCACCATGGGGAAGTCCGTGATTCTTGCAAATCCCACTGCACGCTGCTGCTGCCTCTCCAGTGTCATGGGGAAGGAGATGAATTGGCGTCTCCTTCTGAAAAGGGCATTGGTGACCTGGTGGATGCAGCAATGCACGGCGAACTGGGATATGTTAGCAATGTCCCCAGCAGCTGATTGGAAGGAGCCGGTGGCATAGAAGTTCAGAGCCACCGTCATCTTCACTTCCACCGACAGAGACGTCCTACACCTCAGCTGTGGACGCAGATCTCTGTGAAGCAGCTGGCAGATCTCTGCAACCACCTCCCTTCTGAATCGCAGCCTCCTAACACATTGCGCGCCAGTCATGGTGAGATAGGAGACCTGCTGGCGGTATTGCCTGAGTGGGTAAGATCCACGTTGCCAACGCCTGTTGCCCCCTCTGCATCTAGCCAGGGCTGCCCCTCTCACACAGCATCTGCGAGCCCTTCCGACATAATGCTGAAACTCAGCGTTGGCACCCCATGCAGCGCCCATAATATGCTGGCAAACAATGAGATATCAGTGAAGGCGAATTGCAAAGCTGTGGCCTGAAGCCAAAAATACCTGTCCTAGTGTTGGGCCAAAGCAGTAAGCTCCCTTCCTTGGTCTCTCTCCAAAAATCCATTGCACAAGAGTGATTGCTGCAAAATGGCTGCCCTTTATAGTGCAGGGTAAGTGCCCTTTAATTTGCGCTCGCCGCGGCCCGCTTCGGCTGTGCACCGTTCCACTCCACAGTCGTTAGGGCCGCCAGGCACACAATGGGGCGGCGCGACTGAAGTTCCGGTTTGGGGCGCACAAAGGGCGTTGCACGAGGAAATGACATCATGATCTGCGCGCGCAGCTGAGCGCGCGCAAAGACTTTGCGCCGGCGCTAAATGTCTACTGAAGTTGGGGCGAGGCGCAGATCGCGCTGCGCCCGGGCACTAAGCGCCTAGCGCTCAAGATCTACTCCTCCTAAGGCGCTAACGGCTGGCGCAGCCAACTGAATTTCTAGGCCTACATGTTGTATAAATTCTTTAGCAAGACATTTGTGTTCCAACTGGAGATTATCCACACATTAGGTGTACGGTGAAAGTTGGATTATTTGGAGCAATGAGCCACTGTGTCCTCACATTGGATTATTTAAAGTGTAAAACTAGTGTTCCGAGGCCCTAATCTCTGGAACTCCCTCCCTAAACCTCTCCGCCTCTCTACCTCTCTCTTCCTTTAAGAAGCTCCTTAAAACCTACCTTATCTGACCTAATATCTCCTTATGTGGCTGGTGTCAAATTTTGTTTGATAACGCTCCTGTGAAGCGCCTTGAGAGGTTTTACTACTACCGGTTAAGGCGCTATATAAATGCAAGTTGTTGTTGTTGTTGTTGTTCCGGCTGCGGAAAGGCAGCAGACGCTCCGCCACAGAGGGGAAGGAACTGCTGCAACTGCAACACCGTGGCATGCTTGATACTAATGGAACATAGGAACAGGAGTAAGCCATTTAGCCCCTTGAGCCTGTTCCGCCATTCAGTGAGATCATTGCCTTTGCCCCATATCCCTTAATACCTTTGGCTAACAAAATTCTATCAATCTCAGATTTAAAATTAACAATTGACCCAGCAGAAGAGAGTTCCAAACTTTGTGTGTAGAAGTGTTTCCTAACTTCACTCCTGAATTTTTAGATTATGCCCCCAGTCTTAGAGGGGAGAAATTCATTATCGCCCAGGAATGGTGCTAACTTTGGAAAAGTTTGAGATTTAGCGCCAGGCACTAATGAATCTCGCTGTATGCAAAATTCAGTGTCATTGTTCAAAGAAAGGATGGGAGCGCTAAATCAAGCGCTAACGGCCTAGCTCAATGGCGTTACACTCAAAGCGTTGAGCAATTTCAGGTGCAGTTTAATCGTAAGTCATCATTGCCATAGCCTCTTTCCAGTTCTTAAAGGGGAGGTTCAATCATGCTGCAGAACCCCATTCTGGCTGTGAACCTGTGTCAGCAAGCAGGACCAGGCCAAGCCCAAGGAGCCGGACGACACAAGCAGGTTTCATGATGGCAGACCTACGCCCGCAGATTTTCAGTCCAAGCATTGGAGGAGTTGGTGTCCGCTGTGGAGAGACGGAGGGCGGTGCTCTACCCGGCAAGTGGCAGAAGGCCCTTGCCGCAATTCTTCCGTGCCATGTGGAGGGAGGTAGTCCATCAGATCTCGGGCAGCACTGTGGTCCCCAGAACCCATACACAGTGCAGGAAGAAATTTAATTACCTCACTTGGGTGGTCAGGGTGAGTCAATGCCTTAACAAATGCTACATACCACCATCTGAACAATGGCCTTCACACACTGGCCAAAGCATCACACTCCCAGCACTCACCCACCAACAATCTCTACCTATCAACACTCGCACCCACATCTCACACCTTGCACGCAATGACAGCTATTCAACTATGGCAGGCACATCACCCAAACACATTGCTCCACACTCACTCACACACTTTCCTTTCTCTTGCAGGCCAAGGTGGCTCACAACAGGAGGGAGCAGGAGCGCACAGGTGGGGGACAAGCCAACACCCAACTACTGTCTGTGCTAGAAAATAGAGTGCTGGAGATTATTGGGCGCCAGGTGGTGGGCGCTATGGGCACAGGCGACATTGACCCCCCTCAGGGACAACAACGGTGTGTTCATCCCACTCCTTCTCACATCCCACTTCTCCCTCACCCCATAAGCCTTTTGCATATTCCAGCTAATCATGCTGTATGTATGCATTTCTCCTTTCCAGCCCCCCTTCTCTCACCTTAACCCAACTCTTGTGCCTTTTATGCTTTCAGAAAATGAGCAAGCACCAGGGCAGCCTGTCCCTCAGGGCAACTTTGAGAGCGATGTGGGAAAAGAGGAGGAGGAAGAACACATCGCGTCTCTGCATGTCTCACCCGCAGGCACCAGCTCAGATACTGGCATTACGCGTTCTTTAGAGGCTAGCGTAGTAGCGGGATCTGCACAGGGTAATGCACCAGGGACGAGCAGGTTGCAGCAAGGCCAGGGGGAAAGGGTAGCTCGGGGGCCAGCTCCCCAGAAGGTGAGTTCACGCACGAGTTCTGCTGCACATGACTCAGATGAGGACCTCGATGGGGAAGCCTTCAGAAGAAGGGTGATGGGCATGCACACGGAGATGATAGGTGCACTGGCGAGGGTGCCCAAGAGCCTGTCGGCAATGGTAAAGGGCATGGAGGACTCCGCCTCCAACATTGCACAGTCTGTGCACACCATGGAGCCCATCATTTCCAGTCTGGAAAGGATGGTAGACTCCCAGAGAGACCGTGGCGACCCAGACCCGATGACGCGTGTAATTGGCGATCTGGCAGCTTCCGTTGCAGCACAGGCAGAAGCGGCGCAACGTCTTAGTGCTGTAATGCAGTCGATGGTTGGTGCCATTCAATCTCAGACTGCTCTCAAGCAATGGAAGTATGGTTTCCCACTTACACAACTGTGAAGTTAGTTGATATTGCTCCCGTCAGTGTAGTATAAAAGTGGCATTAATGTACTTTATCCATGTGCATAGGTGAACGATTTGCTGGTGCTGTTACTTAGTGATTTTTAAAATTTTTCTTTTTCTCACTTTCCAGTGACAGAAAGCAGAACATTATGGTAACAAAGCTATCTCAGCATCCATTGCATGAACTGAAGTGATCTGTCAAAACAATAGGCCCCATTCTTTTAACTGAGCACTCCCCATTGTGCTGAGATAATCTAATCTCATTACCAGTCTCTTGCTGAAGAGCAAGAGCAAAAACGCAACAAAGCATCTCACCATGAAACCAGGCACACAAGTAGGACAGGCGTTCATTTCATTGCTTTGAAAATCTGGGACACTTGCTAAGTATGCTTTACCCTAACAAAGAGATGAGAGAGCAGCACAAATGGTCATTTTTTTTGTCTCCATTTAATGAGACTGCCATTAAGTACCTAGTTTTAGGAACTTTTGTGCTGTGGACTCATGCCTGCTAGCAACTACATTGTTATTGCCTAAACTCGTTTCTCTTAGAATATGACAGACAGTAGACACAGAAAATCATTTTTAAAATCTAAACTCAAGATTCCAAAGATGAAAGGTCAGTGAGCGAGCTTTTTGTGGCATTCAATTCCTCTACTCTCAAGTACTTTCAATATTCTCCGCAATGGGTACAGCAACTGGATTCATATAAAAGTTGACTGATTATTGCATTGAAGAGGGAGTTATATAGAAGAAAGAAAATATTAAAAGGACACAGGGAAATGGGATTAGAGTATATAGTTCCGGTGAGCGATTTCACTTTTCCTAAGGACAATGATCTGTGGCAAGAGAGGGCTGTTCATTTTTTCCAGAGTAGCTGGCTTTCCAAGAGTGCAGCCTTTCACCAATAGAACCCAAGTGGCCATACAAACTCCCTTCATCAATGAAATGGCACTTTTGTATTGGAAGGAGTTTTCATTCTATAAGCATCATATTTGGGTGTGACTATAGAACTACATCGTATAACTGGATACTAGGGATCCTGGAAGATGCCTCCATGCATTATTATATCACAGTCAATCGTTTTACCATTATTTAATGGAAGTTCCAATCTAGATAGAAGGATCCTGGGCAAAATTTAACACCATCCACGACAAAGCAGCCTACTTGATTGACACCCCACCTACCACCTTAAACATTCACACCTCTACCTCAGGCGCACCGTGGCTGCAGTGTGTACCATCTACAAGAAGCACTGCAGCAACTTGCCAAGGCTTCTTCGGCAGCACTTCACAAACCCATGAACTCTACCACCTAGAAGAACAAGGGCAGCAGGTGCATGCGAACACCATCACCTCCAAGTTCCCCTCCAAGTCACACACCATCCTAACTTGGAAATATATCATTGTTTCTTCATCGTCGCTGGGTCAAAATCCTGGAACTCCTGTGAAGGAATAAGCCATACAACCTATTCAGAAAAAGACACCATTCTATGAAAGAATTCTGGCCTTATTAAAACATGACAAACTGGGTCTGGAAATCGAGAAACCGAACGATGAAAAAGCTGTTACAGTAATTCAGGTAATAGAGATAAGATAGTTGTTGACACTGAATCAATAACCTTATTGAAACAGAAGGTTAAAGGCTCCTGACAGTCTGAACCTTTAGGAACAAGACAATAGTTCACCCTGTATAAGGTGTTCTAATTTACACTTCATAAAGAAGCACAAACATCTGCCTTTGTAAAAATGACATCAAGTAAAATGCACCTGCTGTTACACCATTTTTTATGAACACCTAGAGGAGAGACATAATTCTGTAATGCTACCAGCTGAGGTGACTGTAAGAATTGCAGGGGTCAGCAGAAAAATAACTACAGATAATTAGCTTACATCAGCAGAAAACCTTAAAGAAATACCACTGGAAAAGGGTATAAATATTGAACTCTCAAATGGGATAGTAGACTCGCTTTAAAGGGGCAAAGCGATTCTCGGCTTCAGAGGCGGCTCTGTAAGTCTCCAACTCTTTGTACCTCGGGAATCAAAGGTATTTGATTTTGGTGGATATCCTGAATAAACTTTAAGAACTGTAAAACTGTAGCAAAATTAAGATTTGAGAGTAAGGATCCCTGATAATAAGATTGTAAAGCTTTCTCTTTTTGGAACTGTTAATGTTGCGATTGACTCACCAAATCGATATATTTTTAGAATTGTCTCACATAATACTTCTGTATCAAACTCGTGAACTCAATCTCTGTACACTCTTTGGTGAGGAGTTGCAGAATTCTGGGGGAGTTTTCCGGACCCTCATAATATCCGGAATGTTACAGTCTAGCTAAATTTATTAAAAGTGCTATCTGGAGGACGGTAACATTTTCAGGTTGTTCCTTTCCTTTAGGGAGAGATAGTCCGGACCTTTAGTCCCAATTAAGCATCTTTAGGATTCGGCTATCTCAAACTTCAGTTGAAAGTGAACGTCTGAGGAATACGCCTGATCTGGGGTAACCCTAAAGGGGCTAGGACTAGTAATTACCCCTTCACTCCCTCCCTAGCAACACTGTGGGAATACCTTCACCACACGGACTGCAGCGGTTCAAGAAGGAAGCTCACCACCAACTTCTCAAGGGCATTAAGAGATGGCAATAAATGCTGGCCTTGCCAGCGATGCCCATATCCCATAAGCAAATTTTAAAAAGTACAGATGATCTGGTCATTTATTTCATTGCTGTATGCGAAACCTTGCTGTGAGCGAATTCGTAGCTGCATTTCCTACATTATAACAGTGACTCACATTTCAAAAGTACTTCATTGGCTGTAAAGCACTTTGGGATGTCCTTAGGTCATGAAAGATAGGCCTAGAAATTGGGTTGGGGCGCCAAAGTGATGCAAAAGTCGCCTGAGCGCAGGATTTAGCGCAGCGATCGGAGTGATACCGATCGCCAGAAATTCAGTTTCAGTGCCCCTCGAGGGAGACGGGGCGAGGCTTGAGGCGCTCCGCGTCCCTCTTAGGGCACCGAAACTGATTATCGCAGCGCAACGTCCCACAGTGCCACACGCTGCGGCACGGCACGCTGCGGTGCTGCAGGCCTTCCTCCTACTGTTAAGGGGGAGGGGCCTGCAACAGCGCGATCCCCGCTCGCGAGTGCCGGCAAATGAGTCCGGCACCAAGGAGAAGTGCCGGGCTCTTGGGAAACAGCCGGCAATGCCGCGGGGGTGGGGGGTTAGGAGGCCGGGGATGGAGGTGCTGGCAGGTGGCCGCCGAGAAAGCGGCCGCCCTGCACCTCCACTTTAACTTGCGCCGCTGCCAGCACAGTAAGGCCCCGTGAACCGGGCGCGGGTAGCGAGCGGCGCAACTGCGGCGTTCGCTACCAAATATCGTGAACGGGGCACGAATGGGGCACTGTGCACACCGATGACATCATCGGTGGTGGCGCAGCGCAAATGCCTAATGCCACCATTAGCGCCCCTACTGAATATCGCCGGAGACGCAGCCAGTGGCGCTACAGCCACTGACTGCCTCTTTAGGCGCTAACAGGTGGCGCTACTCACCCAATTTCTCCCCCTATATAAATTAAAATGACACTATATAAATTATGTGTGTGTGCTAGGCCGTTGTAACAGAGTCTGGTCTCCAGTCATCTTGGATCCCCTTGCCATTGGACCAAGTCCTTGCTCTGTCAAGCCCGTGTGGTAGCTGGTGTGCAACAGTCACCCCACATTAAAAGAATTCATGCACAGGCATCTTCCACCCTTTAAAATGAAGTTCGGGACCTGGAACGTCAGGACCCTCATGGACAACCCCAACAGTGACAGACTGAACGCCGTATTGCTATCGTTGCCCAGTAGCTCAGACGTTTCGACATTGACATCACCACCCTAAGTTAGACCCAACAGGCAGGGGAAGGCCAGCTCAAGGAGCAAGGTGGTGGCTACACCTTTTTCTGGAAAGGCAAACCTGAAGAAGAACGCCACCTCCATGGGGTAGGCTTCACCATAAAAAATGAACTAGTTGGGCATCTCAGAGACTCTCCTAGCAGCATAAACAAGTGCCTCATGACTCTTTGGCTCACCCTAGCCCGGAACAGTGTGCTACGGTCATCAGGGCATATGCCCCAACACTGGAAGCCACAGACGAGACCAAAGAAGAATTCTACTCCAGCCTCGAACAATCCCTGTCCCGAGTTCCAACGGGCAACAAGCTGATCCTCTTTGGCGACTTTTAACGCCAGAGTTGGAAAGGACAGAGACCTCTGGGGAGGTGTGATCGGCAGAGAGGGGGTAGGGAAAGCCAACTCCAATGGTACCCTCCTCCTGTTGAAATGCTTAGAACATGGCCTTGTCATAACCAACACCTTGTTCCATCAGAGAGACAAGTACAGGGCTTCATGGCAGCACCCTCACTCCAAGCACTGGCATCTGCTGGACTACATCATTGTCCGAGCAAGGGACCGCAAGGATGTCCACATCACTCGCGCCATGACAGGAGCTGCCGACTGCTGGACAGACCACTCCGCTCTGTCATCTCCATCAATGTAGCCCCAAAATAGCGGCGGCAACAGAAACAATGCCGCAGGAAAATCAACACTGGAGCACTCAAAGACCCCACTAAGAAGGCCCTATTCAGCCTGTGCCTCACAAACAACCTGATGACTCCCAGTGATGCAGAGACACAGAGTGTCCACAGCGCCTGGTCTGCACTCAAGGCCTCCATAATCAGCACCTGTGAAGAGACGCTCGGTCACTCGACCAGGAAACACCAAGACTGGTTCGACGAGAATGACCAGGAGATCCAGGAGCTAATAAGCCGCAAGCACAAGGCATTCCTGATCTGGAAACAGCAACACAACTTGAGAGCAAGAAAGCAGCTCTACAGACGCCTGAAGGCTGAGGTCCAGCACGGCATGAGGTTGAAAAGGCCATCCGACAACTGAAGAACAACAAGGCCTCAGGAGCATGTGGAATCCCTGCCAAGGCACTAAAGCATGGTAGAGAAGCACTACTGGCGTGAATTCATGAACTCATTTCTCTTATCTAGGAGGAGAGCATGCCAGGGGATCTCAGAGACACCGTAATTGTGACCATCTTCAAGAAAGGTGACAAGTCCGATTGCAGTAATTGCAAAGGAGTTTCCCTGCTGTCTGCCACAGGGAAAGTCATCACACGAATCCTCCTCAATCGCCTTCTCCCAGTGGCCGAAGAGCTCCTCCCAGGTCGCAATGTGGATTCCACCCACTAAGGGGCACAATGGACATGATCTTCACCATTCGTCAATTACAAGAGAAATGCAAGGAACAGCACTAACCACTGTTGGCCTTCTTTGATCTCACAAAGGCCTTTGACACTGTCAACCATGAGGGATTATGGAGTGTCCTCCTCAAATTTGGCTGCCCTCAAAAGTTTGTCACCATCCTCCACCTGCTTCATGATGACATGCAAGCTGTGATCCTGACCAATGGTTCCACTGTGAGGGAATAAGCCATATTTCAGAAAGATACACCATAATATGAACAGAATTCTGATATTTATTAATACATGATATATTGGGTTTAAAAATCTAAAGCCTCGGAAACACAGGCCGCAAACAGAAAACAGGCTTCTGAGATGGGATGGTTTGATAACAACATTGTAAAAACCAAACAAGCTTTGAAATGGGAATTAGTTAAATATACTAAAACAATGACCCTATTGAAATGGCAGTTTTGCGCTTCCAGAGGATCTGGGGTTTGCAACCAACACATTGGAAGACCCAGTTTAAGGTGTTATAAGCTAACACGTTGAACAGAAACACAAATATTAAAAAACCATGTGCCTTTGAAAAGATGACATCAAGTAAAAGAAACACCTGCTGGTCAAATAGTTTTTATGTTAAACCTGAAAGACAGGAAACACGATTAAATATGCAACCAATTGGGATAGCTAGAAATACATGAAACACTCTGGTTAAAGTGGTTTTGATTTATACATAGTAAATATGATACCAACAAGCACACTTTAAAGATATGACTTCAATAGGTACACCAAGCAATTACATTGTGTTTGTATTGAACTTGGAGCAGTTAGGAGACTCAACGTCTGCTAAAACCAGTAAAGCCAATATTAAGAATTGAATGGAAAATCTTTGATAAGAATGGCATCAAACAGAAACCATTGCTGTCATATTGTTTTTATGATGGTTTTTGAAACACCTAAAGGTAGAGACATAATTATGCATGCAATAGTTGAATTGACAGTAAGATAGAAAGCACTCAACAGAGGTATCAATAAAGACAATTAGCTTACATCAGCAGAGAACTTCAAACAATAAACCCCTGCAAAAAGGGTATAAAAATAAGAGCTTTTCAAATAGAAAGTCAGAAGTCACTGAACGGGCCAAGTGTTTCTCAACTTTACAGGCACCATCTGTAAGTTTTTAACTTTGAGTCTTGGGTAATCAAAGTAATTGATTTTGGTGGATAATCTGGATTTAGAAATAAGTAAGAAATATAGAAATGTAACGAAGTAAAGATTTGAGAATAAGGATCTCTGAGAAATAAGAAATGTAAGATATTTGTATTTTGAATTGTTAATGTTGCGACTGATTCAACAGCTGTTAACTGAATGCCGGCTCTTAAATAAAACTATATAGTTTTAGAATTGTCTCAAAGAGTATTTCTGTATAAACTCGTGAACCCAATTTCTGTACACTCTTTTGTAAGGAGTTGCAGAATTCTGGGGGGTATTCCAGACCCTCATAATATCCGGAAGGTTACAGTCTAGTTAAACTTATTAAAAGTGCTATCTGGAGGATGGTAACATCTTCAGTCATTCCTTTCCTTTAGGGAAAGATAGCCTGAACCTTTAGACCCATTTAAGCGTCTTATAGGATTCGGCTATCACTAACTTAAGTTGAAGGTGAACGTCTGGGGAATACGCTTGATCTGAGGTAGCCCGAACAGGGCTAGGACTTGTAATTATTCCTTTACCACCACAAACACAATTCACATATGGACCGGGGTCAAGCAAGGCTGTGTCATCACACCAATGCTCTTCTCGATTTTCCTTGCTGCAATGCTCCATCTCACCCTCAGTAAGCTCCCCGCTGGAGTGGAGCTAATGTACAGAACAAACTGGAAACTTTTCAACCTCTGTTGCCTCCAGTCTAGATCCAAAGTTGTCCCATCCTCTGTCGTCAAATTACATTATGCAGACGATGCTTACGTCTGCGCTCACTCGGAGGTCGAACTCCAAACCATCGTCAACTCCTTCACTGAAGTGTACAAGAGCATGGGCCTTACACTAAACATCCGTAAGACAAAGGTCCTCTACCGACCTGCCCCCGCCACACAGTACTGCCCCCTGATTATCAAAATCCACGACAAGGCCTTGGACAATGTGGACCACTTTCCATACCTCGGGAGCCTACTGTCAACAAGGGCAGGCGTCGATGACGAAGTCCAACACCACCTTCAGTGTGCCAGTGCAGCCTTTGGTTGCCTGAGGAAGAGAGCGTTTGAAGACCAGGACCTCAAGCCCGGCACCAAGCTCATGGTCCACAGAGCAATAGTAATACTCGCCCTCCTGTATGCCTCAGAGACATGGACCATGTACAGCAGGCACCTCAAAGCACTGGAGAGGTACCACCAACACTGCCTCCGCAAGATCCTGCAAATCCATTGGCAGGATAGGCGCACCAACATCAATGTTCTCGTTCAGGCCAACATCCCCAGCATCAAAGCTTTGACCACGCTCGATCAGCTCCGATGGACGTGACACATTGTCCGCATGCCCGATACAAGACTCCCAAAACAAGCACTCTACTCGGAGCTCCGACACGGCAAAAGAGCCCCAGGTGGGCAGCGTAAATGTTTCAAGGACACCCTCAAAGCCTCCTTGAAGAAGTGCAACATCCCCACTGACACCTGGGAATCCCTGGCCCAAGACTGCACAGAGTGGAGGAGAAACATCCTGAAAGGCACCGAACACCTCAAGTCTCTTCGCCGGGAGTAAGCGGAAACCAAGCGCAAACAGCAGAAGGAGCGCACGTCAACCTAAACAACCCACCCACCTGCCCCTTCAACCACCATCTGCCCCACCTGTGACAGAGACTGTAGGTCCCGCATTGGACTCATCAGTCACCTGAGAACTCATTTTTTCAATGTGGAAGCAAGTCATCCTCGGTTCCGAGGGACTGCCTAAGAAGGAAGAGAAGGATAAATTAAAATTCTTTCTTTCTTTAAGCAGGGAATGTCTTTCAAGAAGTGCAGCAGGTCTCATGAGACATATGCCTCCACAGGTATACAAACAGAATATACAATAGCCCTGCTGAAACAAAGATTCTGCTGCCTGAATAGATCGGGTGTTCTGCTGTACTGCTCTATAAAGGTCTCCCAAATGATAGCATAATCAGCATCTAGCAGATGCAAGAGAAAGGTCACGGAATGATGGAAGAAGACTGAGATAATGAGACAGCGGTGGAGGAGATGCCATTTCCACTGGACACTTACTGGAGAACCATTTTATATAAATTTGAAAGTTCGCAAGCATACCTGTATCATGTTCCCAATGAACTGATACACCCAACCTAAATGGCATCATGAACCCTATACTTCACCTCACTTGCCATTCATGGTCATTCATTCATCTCGTGCTGCAGAAATGTAGTCCAGGGCAAATGGATTCTACATAAAATCAAAATTCAATCCAAAAAATGCATTATTAGAAGAATGTTTCTGGTGGTGTCACTGGTGCTAATTTTGTTTCCATTTCAGCCATGGCTCAACGGTAGTCCTCTCACCTCAGAGTCAGAAGATTGTGGGTTCTAAGTCCCATTCCAGAGACTTGAGGATAAAATCGAGGCTGATACTTCTGTGCAGTACTGAGGGAGTGGTGCACTGTCAGAGGTCTTTTGGATGAGATGTTAAATCGAGGCCATGTCTGCCCTCTGAGGGGAATGTAAAGATCCCATGGCACTATTTTGAAAAAGAGCGGGGGAGTTCTTCCCAGTGTCCTGGCCAATATTTATCCCTCAACCAACACATAAAAGAGATGATCTAGTCATTGCTGTTTGTGGGAACTTGCTGTGCGCAAATTGGCGGCCGCACTTCCTACATTACAACAGTGACTACACTTCAAAAAAGTATTTAATTGGCTGTAAAGTGCTTGGGGATGTGCTGGGATTGTGAAAGGCACTATACAAATGCAAGTCTTTCTTTATTTTCCCCCCTTATTGCAGCATAAGTTGGATTGTGCAGATTTGACAACCACCTGACATGAACATAGCTGAACCTGGCTGAATTTCTGCATTCAGCTCGTTTGCATGGGCTGGTCATAACCGGGGTGACAGTACTGCTTGTGAATAAGCAATCACCCCAAATCAGAGGAGGGAAGTTGAGGGCTGCTGCAGGGCTGCCCTACCCTGGTGAGTTCGAGTTGACATCAGAAACAGCAGCCAAATGGTCTCCACTGCTTCTATTCTTCTTTGCTGACCTTGCTACAGATCCAAAGAGGTTGCTGGCACACCCCTTTGCAGAACGTTTCTGATCTGAAGGGGCTGGCTGGCAAACTCTATGGTCCACTTTCCTCTGGGCACTCCTCCTCTGTGGCTGATGTCGGGTGAAAACCCAGGAAAATGATGGGAGAGGTGTTACAATGTCACTCCACGAAATTTTAATACACCACCTATTTCAGGTAACAGCTTTTCTTCCAAACCTGGGATGCTTAGCAAATGTGTAATTCATGCTGAAGACTTGTGCTCCAGAACTAGCCGCACCTCTAGCCAAGCAGTTCCAGTACAGCTACAACACTGGCATCTATCCGATAATGTGGAAAACTGCCCAGGTATGTCCTGTCCACAAAAAGCAGGACAAATCCAATCTGGCCAATTACCGTCCCATCAGTCTACTCTCAATCATCAGCAAAGTGATGGAAGGTGTCATCGACAGTGCTATCAAGTGGCATTTACTCACCAATAACCTGCTCACTGCCCAGTTTGGGTTCTGCCAAGACCACTTGGCTCCTGACCTCAGTACAGCCTTGGTCCAAACATGGACAAAGGAGCTGAATTCCAGCAGTGAGGTGAGAGTGAGTGCACTTGACATCAAGGCAGCATTTGACCGAGTGTGGCACCAAGGATTCCTAGTAAAACTGACGTTAATGGGAATCAGAGGGAAAACTCTCCACTGGCTGGAATCATACCTAGCACAAAGGAAGATGGTTGTGGTGGTTGAAGGTCAATCATCACAGCCCCAGGACATCGCTGCAGGAGTTCCTCAGGGCAGTGTCCTAGGCCCAACCATCTTCAGCTGCTTCATCAATGACCTTCCCTCCAACATAAGGTCAGAAATGGGGATGTTTGTTGATGATTGCATGGTGTTCAGTGCCATTCACAACTCCTCAGATAATGAAGTAGTCCATGCCCGCATGCAACAAGACCTGGACGACGTTCAGGCTTGGGCTGATAAGTGGCAGGTAACATTCGTGCCACACAAGTGCCAGGCAATGACTATCTCTAACAAGCGAGAGTCTAACCACTGCCTTTTGACATTCAACGGCATTACCATTGCCAAGTCCCCCACCATCAACATCCTGGGGAGTCACCCTTGACCAGAAACTTAACTGGACCAGCCACATAAATACTGTGGCAAAGAGCAGGTCAGAGGCTAGTTGTTCTGCAGCAAGTGTCTCACCTCCTGACTCCCCAAAGCCTTTCCACCATCTACAAGGCACAAGTAAGGAGTGTGATGGAATACTCTCTACTTGCCTGGATGAGTGCAGCTCCACCAATGCTCAAGAAGCTCGACACTATCCAAGACAAAGTAGCCCGCTTCTGTACACTGACTGGTGTCTCCCAGTCCCCTCTCTCTCAGGGAGATATCTGTACACTGACTGGTGCCTCTCAGTCCCTCTCCCTCCACCACCGGCGTACCGTGGCTGCAGTGTGTACCATCTACAAGATGCACTACAGCAACTCGCCAAGGCTTCTTCAGCAGCACCTCCCACACCCGCAACCTCTTCCACCTAGAAGGACAAGGGCAGCAGGTGAATGGGAACACCACCACTCCAGGTTCCCCTTCAAGTCACACACCATCCTGACTTGGAAATATATCGCCGATCCTTCATCGTCGCTGGGTCAAAATCCTGGAACTCCCTCCCTAACAGCACTGTGGGAGTACTTTCACCACATGAACTGCGATGGTTCAAGAAGGCAGCTCACCACCACCTTCTCAAGGGCAATTAGGGATGGCAATAAATGCTGGCCTTGCCAGCGATGCCCATATCCCTTAAACAAATAAAAAAAATTGCAGTGGGAGTGGAGACCAAGCATTACGAGTCTCCAGGCCAATTTCCTCATTTTAGTAATTGGCCCAGTAATTGGCTCGCACAGGACATTACAATGAAGAAAGTAGGTGCTTCCCCTTTGTGAATGTATATAAGGAGTATATCCTATTGTCTTTTATTTACAGTTTTGTGTCGTTGAGGCTTTTTAGATTTTTAAACCCAGTTTGACATGTTTTATTGGGAGTGGAAAATGAGATATCTGGCTGCTGGGTCATAAGTTGACCTTGCAACTATAGACGCAATGGTGCTTCTGTGGTGACTGCCTGGCCTGGACCTACCTGCTTTTTGGCACTGCGTGGTTCATTTGAGTGGGGTAGTATGAATGTACAGTCACCCTGAGAGACAGAACCCTCATATATGTCTACACTTGCTATGACCCCCCCAATGATATGAACCCTTCTCTGCTTCACCTCTCAGCATATCTTTGAAGGGGGAACGGTCCTTCTGTTTCCTTTGGCTCTTGCAGCCTTCTCTAATATCTTCAAAAGCCCAGCAAATAACAAAGACTAACATTTCTCTTAAACAACAGGGGAAGCGTAGGTGCTTCTTTAAGGTGCAGCAGCAGCTATTTTGTCATGCTGAACTGGATACAATTCCCCCTGCCCCCTCCGCTTTACACTCCCATAAAACATAGAAATTTAAAGCACAGAAGGAAGCCATTGTGCCTGTGTCAGCTCCTAGGTAGACAAATCAAAAATTACTCCCACTGCCCTGCTTTCCCCCCTCCCCCCCCATACACTTGTACCTTCTTCTGCTTCAAATATTTGTCCAATTTCCCTTAAAAGATGCAATGGTCTCTGCCTTAACCATTCTTTGTGGCAAAGTATTCCACATTCCAACAAGCCTATGTGCAAAGACATTTCTCCTGAAATTTTTCCTCATTCATTAATCATTTAAATTGACGACCTTTTGTAATCTAAAAAGCGTCAACGACACAAAGCTGTAAACAGCATACAGGCTTTTGAGGTAAGATCAGTTGTTGACACTGAAACAATAGCCCTATTAAAGCAGAGGGTTAGAGCTTCCAGGAAGTCTGAGCTTTTGAAAGAACACAATACCATAACCCAGTTAAATTGTTTTAAACCAACACATTGTAAACAGGCACATGAAAGAGCACAATAGTATAATGTTAAGGTGTCATAAACCAACACTTCGGGAAACAGAAACACAAAACATTAAAGAAATATATGCCTTCATAAATGTGACATCAATAGATGCACCAAGCAATCACATTGTTTTTGTGTTGAACTTGGAACACATAAGAGACGCAAAGTCTGCTTACAACCAGCTAAGTTGACTTAAGAACTGAATAGAAGCCCTTTGTAAAAATGGCATCAAATAAAAAACTACTGTCACATTGTTTTTATGATAAGTTTTGAACACCTACACAGCAGACAGAATTCTGCAAGCTACCAGCTGAACTGACTGTAAGAATAGCAGGGGTCAACAGAAAGATGACTAGAGATAATTAGCTTATATCAGCAGAAAACTTCAAAGGATATACCACTGTAAAAAGGGTATAAAATATAGTACTTTCAAATAGGAAGACAGAATTTGCTGGAAGGGACAAAGCGATTCTCAGCTTCAGAGACAGGCTCTGAAAGCCTACAATTCTTTGAGTCTCGGGTAATCAAGGTATTTGATTTTGGTGGATATCCTGGGGAATAAGACTTAGAAATGTAAAAATGTAACGAAGTTACAATTTGAGAATAAGGATCTCTGAGAATAAGAATTGTAAGCTATTTGTATTTTGAACTGTTAAAGTTGCGATTGAATCACCAGCCATAATTACATGTCGGTTCTTTAATAAATCTATATATTTTTAGAATTGTCTCACATAGTACTTCTGTATCAAACTCGCGTACTCAATCTCTGTACACTCTTTGGTGAGGAGTTGCAGAATTCTGGGGGAGTTTTCCGGACCCTCATAATATCTGGAAGGTTACAGTCTAGTTAAACTTATTAAAAGTGCTATCTGGAGGACGGCAACATCTTCAGGTTGTTCCTTACCTTTAGGGAGAGATACTCTGAACCTTTAGACCCAATTAAGCGTCTTATAGAATTTGGCTATCTCTAACTTTAGTTGAAGGTGAACGTCTGGGGAATACGCCTGATCCGGGGTAGCCCGATAAGGGCTAGGACTAGCAATTAACCCTTCACTTTATTACTGACACCTGACCAGAGGAAATAGCTTTCCCAATCAAAACAACTCTATCAAAACTAGTCTTCATTTTTAAATCCTCTATTAAATCTCCTCTTTGCCTTCTCTGCTTCATAGAGTCATAGAGCCATAGAATCATATGACACAGAAGGCCATTTGGCCCATTGAGTCCATGCCAGCTCTCTGTAGAGCAATCCAGTCAGTCCCATTTTCCCGCTCTATCCCCGTAGCCCTGCAAGTTTATTTCCCTCAGGTGCCTATCCAGTCCCCCCTTGAAAACATTGAGTGTCTCCGCTTCAACCACTTCCATCAGCAGTGAATTCCAGATCCTCACCACTCGCTGCATAAAAAAGCTTTTCCTCACATCCCCCCTGTATCTCTTGCCCAAAACATTAAATCTGTGTCCCCTAGTCCTTGTACCATCAACTAGTGGGAACAACCTTTCCCCGTCTAGCCTATCCAAACCTGTCATAATCATGTACAGCTCTATCAAATCACCCCTCAACCTCCTTTGCTCTAATGAAAACAAATCCAGCTTCTCCAACCTGTCCTTGTAGCTAAGATCCCCCATCCCCGGAACCATTCTGGTAAATCTCCTCTGCACCCTCTCAAGGGCCTTGTACTCAATACCCCTATTTATGAAGCCCAAGATCCCAAATGCTTTGCTAACCACTCTCTCAATATGTCCTGCCACCTTCAGGGACCTATGCACATTAATTCCCAGATCCCTCTGTCCCTGCACACTCTTTAAAAGTGTACCATTAATGTATATTGCCTCTCCCTGTTCCTTCTGCCAAAATGCATCACCTCACACTTCTCTGTATTAAATTCTATCTGCCACTTGTCTGCCCATTCTGCTAGCCTTTCTTCATTTATATATATATACTAGCTGGGGGAGCCCGGCTTTGCCAGGGCTGTTTTGGGCCGGGCGGTTTAAATCGAGTCCCAGGCTTTGGGGCCTCTCTGTGTCCCTCTGTGAATCTGCTGCCGGGCAACATTTTAAATCGAGTCCCAGGTTTTTGGGCCCTGTCTCTGTGTCCCTCTCTCAATCTGCTGCCGGGCAACATTTCTACCTTTAATACCTTGAAAGATGAAAGTGAAGGTACTTATAGAACGATTTTGGTAAATCTTATGTTATTTTTAAAAGAGATACTAACGTTTTCAAAGCTGGATTAGCAGATTTTGAGCTGGAAGTAAATGGGGTTTTTAGCTTGAGGCAATGGCTGCCAGATCCCTGAGATGAAAACAATTAGTCCCGCCCACATACACAGCGATTGGCCAACCATCAGGTGACTGAACTGTAGGATTGGTCAATCGTGATGGCACAGGCTTGGTCGAACCTTGACGTCAGTCAATCAATGCTAATTAGCAGATAATGAGTTTAATTTTGAAGGTTTTTTGCATAAGGCGCGAACAATTTTCATTCGACCGAAAAGTAAATACGCTTACGACCGTCCTGGAACCGTAAGCTTTCTTTGGAGGTAACGCACGCGTAGGTACGCTCTATAACTTTTGAGTGCATAGCCGGACAGACGCACACCGAAGGACAGACAGACAGACAGATAGACAGACAGACAGATGTATCCTTTTATATATATATACTTGCTGAAGTGCCCGGCGGTGCCGAGGCTTTTTCGAGGGCATGTTGTTGTTGGGGGGGAAGGGGAAGGGGAGGGGGGGAAGGGGAGGGGGGAAGGGGAGAGGGGGGGAAGGGGAGGGGGGAAGAGGAGGGGGGAAGAGGGGGGAGGGGAAGGGGGAAGGGGGGAGAGGGGGGGGAAGGGGAGGGGAAGGGGAGAAGGGGAGGGGGGAAGAGGAGGGGGGAAGGGGAGGGGGGGAAGGAGGGGGAAGAGGGGGGGAAGGGGAGGGGGGAAGGGGAGGGGGGAAGAGGAAGGGGGGAAGGAAGGGGGGAGGTAGGGAAGGGGGAGTCCCCGAGCCCCCTGATCTCCGCCCCCATCACCCGAGCCCCGCCCCCCCGATCTCCCGAGCCCCGCCCCCCCCGATCCCAGGGGAGGGGGGGAGGGGGGGAAGAGGGGGGGAAGGGGAGGGGGGAAGGGGAGGGGGGTAAGAGGAAGGGGGGAAGAGGAAGGAGGGGGGAAGGGGAGGGGGGTAAGAGGAAGGGGGGAAGAGGAAGGGGGGGAGGAGGGGAAGGGGGAGTCCCCGAGCCCCCTGATCTCCGCCCCCCCATCACCCGAGCCCCGCCCCCCCCCATCCCCCGAGCCCCACCCCCCGATCTCCCGAGCCCCGCGCCCGATCTCCCGAGCCCCGCCCCCCGGATCTCCGGAGCCCCGCCCCCCCGAGGCTCGCCCCCCCCACCCCCTCGATCTCCCGAGGTTCCCCCCCCGAGGCTCGCCCCCCCCCGCCAGGCTCGCCTCCCCCGATCTCCCGCCCCCCCCAACCAAGCACCGAACCCCGGAGGCCCGATCTCCCCAGCACCGGCCCCCCGCCCTCCCGCTCTCCGGAGCCCCGCCCTCCCGAGCTGGCTTCAAGTCCGCCGATTGCGGCTGTGAGAGACGGCCGGCGGGCCCGGTTGCCGGGGTAACCCTT